>NC_061110.1:53612807-53657554 GCF_015104395.2 Macrobrachium nipponense | reverse complement strand
CAGTGGGTCATCCCTAAGTCACAGATCAGCAGTCGTGAGGTCAGTTAGCCACAGGGTTTTCCTTGGATTGCTTCTCAGTCTATATCGCGGGTATGTATTGCAGTGTCACTGATTTGTCCGTGTTGGTATACAGGCGGCGCCCTCGGTTAGTGGCAGGGGTTCCGTTCCTGATCGCTGACGCTAAGCGATTTTAAAGTCTACGGCTGCCGCACACCTTTCAGAATACTAGACCATTTAACAGCGCCCTAGACCAGTTCAAATTTGGCACTGTAATTCCCGCAATGGCGTAATAAGTAATACGTATATGTATGCAGTATAGTACTATAGAATTTACTTTAGAGTAGTACTGTACAGTACATTATAGTATTATAAATACTGTTAATTGAAAAAAGCCTATCTTTAATCTTTTGGATGTCTAGAGTATGTAGATATAATAAGGTTTTATACAGTGTACAGGTAGCTGTAGTGTTCAAGTTACGATAATTCGTCTTACGATAATCCGATTTTATGAGAGACCAAATTACAATATCCTAACTTTATTTCATCTTCTAGTTACATAAGTTCAAAAACAGCAAAAGAGAATGATGAAAGTATGGTTTTAACGCTATACAAACGAACGAGAAACAACTTTTTTTGTTCTAAGTACAGTGGTCCCCCCGTATTTGCGGGGGATGCGTACCAGACCCCCCATGAATAGTTAGAACCCGCGAATGTTTGGAACCCTTATAAAAATGCTAAAAACAGCCTATTTTGTTAGTTAAAACTCAAGAAAAACCCACTAAAAATTTTCATACATGGTTTTTTTAATAGTTTTATCACAAAAAGTGCATTTTATGATGAAATTCATCAAAAAAACCAGGAATTTGCGGATATTTACCATAGAAAAATACCGCGAATGCACGAATTTTCCACGAATAATGCAGGGAAACGTTCCCGAGAGAAATCCGCGAATCTGGAGAACGCGAATACGGGGGGTCCACTGTACAACCAAATTGGATAACAACAGATGTTTGGCTTGTACATTTCAATCATCGTATTATAGTACACTATTACCGTAGTTGTTATAAATGACGTTATGTGGAATAGAACTGAGATATCTTAATGTAATAACTTTATTCGCTATAGATAAAATATCTATAGATCAAAGATCAATAAGGAAATATACTTTTGTTCATGAAACTTACCTGTCAGATATATATATAGCTGTATTTTCTGAAGTCCGACAGAATTTTAAAAACTTCCGACACACGCAGTGGTCGGCCAGGTGGTTAGTACCCATTCCCGCCGCTGGGAGGCGGGTATTAGGAACCATTCCCATTTTCTATTCATAATTTTTCTGTCGCCGGTGCTGGAAACACCTGTTTCCAGTACCTCCGTCTCAGATTTTGGAAACTTCATTGCCGCTAAGTATCCTAATTGTCTTTTAATTTATTTACTTGGATTTGTGGCTAGGCATACGCTATCTTAAATTGATTTGAATTTGATTCATTTTTGCATAAGATATCTGAATCTAGTTAGGCTAGTTTCAGAGGGTGTTGTCTGCAAAGATAGGGTGTGGCTACCGAAAGCTTCGGTAGATCCGCACTTGGTATGCACGAGGGGTATGAGTCTTGCTTCTTTGTTGAAATTTGTCATGTAAGGAGTGTGAGACTTTGTCTAATTCCGTAAGGAAGACGTATGATTCGTATGTACGCAATTAATCAGTAAACATGTCTAATTTCCGTAAGGAAAATGTATGATTCGTATGTACGCAATATCAGTAAACAAAGTCAGGGTAGTGAACCTGCTAACCTTCCTGTAGACTTTTTTTTGCCTAACCCTGTAGTATGGCCTACGGGTTATGAATATGTCTGCGAGAGGTGATCGCTCTCCTTCATTGTTGTGAAGTAGTGCTACTTCTGTTATTGGTTTTTTTCTCAAAACCCTGTAATGTTGCCTTCGGGCCCTAAACAGTGTCTGTAGAGGTTATTGCCCTTTCTCTAATACTCTTTCGATTCGTATCTTAGAATCGAAAGTGCTTGCTTTAGAGAGCAATAGTGAAGTGGCTAAGTGCAGTGACAGTGCCCCTTGTGTAGTGGAGGGTGCGTCAGATCGGCCTTATTTCGCCTCTAGCCGGGACCTCTGCTTGACTCCCAGGACCCGGGGAGAGAGCATGTCGAAAGCCGAAGGAGGGTTACGAGAAACCCCCACCGATCTGGCGTGCCTTCGGCAGTTTCTGATGAAAATTCCCAGACTGCCTAAGTGCGTGCACATGCACGAATCCTGAAGGATTGCTTCTCGTCCTCCGAAGCGTCCTCCCCGCGCAGGGGTTGGAGCTTTCGGAAGGACTCGCGCCCTCTAAATAGAAGCTTTATAGAAGAGGACGCTTCACGTCCTCTCTCTCGTTATGCGTTCCAGTGAGAAGTAAGAAGGCGAACGTCGCCTGATCACGTGTACGTCTTTCCACCAAGAAATATGAAAAAGAAGTCTTAGTAGCAGGACGCTTTTGAGAGCGGACGTCCGAGCTTTGTTACTGTGAGAATAGAAGGCGTTCCCTCGCCCCTCGTATTCTCACACGATCAACCCTTCTCCTGAGACTGTTTCGTGCAGTCGGATTTCTCTCCGAGATGTATCTCGCTTTTCCCTGAAGGCAGTTTCTCTCGCTTGTTTTGACGCCTGTCAGGAGCGTGACGCTTTTCTGCACGCTTCTTTGACGCTCGGCTTGGACGGGACGTTCGGATGGACGCCAGGCGCGCGCGGGTGCACGCCAAGCGCGCACCAGTGGACGCGAGCACGCCAGTGGATACGAGCGCGCAGTGGAGCCGAGCCGTGCTCGCTGCTCGCCAGTGGACGCCGAGCGAGTTTTTGGGAACCAGTGGTCCAGATCAACTCTGATATTCCACAGCTCTCTCATATCTTAAGAAGTATCTTCTCTCGATCCCTGTTCGAGTTTACGAGAAAGAGCCTATTATAACAACAGGCGTAGAATGTAACGATCCTCTAGAGGTTCGTTACAGGATTGCAAAAGTCTGTACGAATCGTCTCGATCGACGGCAGCAACTATTGACTTCTGAGTGGAATATTTCTTTAGAAGTAAGTTGAGAGTTGTGGAGACTTTAGGGACGCCCTTTCATTCTTCTCTTTGATATGTTGAGGATGAAGAGGCTTCTTCTCTGCTCCCTTATTCTCGATCCGGGATCGGTACCATTAAACGCCATCCTATGATATTGAACGGGGATGGATGTTTAGTCTTTTCCCCTTTTTTCATTCGCTTAGGAAATGTAATAAGAGGATTTATGACGTCACAGGGAGCGACAATGACGCTGATCGCCCCATGTTGGCCTTCAGGATCCTGGATTCACAGAGGTCACATACTTCCTAGTTCACTTTCCAAGGACCTTTTCCGAGAGAGTCGGTCTACTCTAACTCGAAAGGTACCTATAACCTCTCCGCTCTGAGTCTGACTAACGTTCAGACTATCGAGATGTTGACAGGAATAAGATTACCAGTCTTCCATTTCCGTCTGAAGAATGGGATAAGCTGGCAGTCACAACTATTAAAGAATACGCAAATATGTTGTTGACGGCCTTTGGGCTCAGAGATTTGCGTCTGTCAAACAACAAAGCCCTTCACAATCTTTGAGTTCTGTGGAATCTCGAAACTCGCTCACCATCTACTTTTTGTCTCACCTGTTTTCTCGGAGTCAGACACTCGTGCGAGATCAGGCGACATATAGTAGCCCTGAGTTTCTTGTTGACGAAGTCGGTTGCGTTTATACACCCCCGATGATTGTGTAACATGAGACCAGGTTGGACTGTCAGGCATTCTTCCTTCGGGACTGAATCGCCTTTTTGCTCCTCGCTCCTTTCTCCTGGCACCAGAAGCTCGAGTCAGGAGTTGATTCGCTGACGACGTTGGGTTGCGTTGATACACCCCCAAGGTTTGCTTAGATTGAATTGCCCAGGCAGTCCAGACACTCATCCTTCAGCAAAGAATAGTGCCTTATGGTCTTCAGGGTACAGCCTTGCTGTCTTGATTTTCTGACTGGTCAACTGGTCGGTCACCTGACTTTAGTACAGACGGACTGACTGTGCATGTCCCCAGATCGAAGCTTTCAATATGGAACTTGGACGTAGTCTGAAGTTCTTGATGTCAAAGCATTCGAACCTCTCCTACCTGTTAACTTCTTGCATGTGATCAGGAAGGCCTTCTTCTAACCACCCTAGATACGACAAAGAGGGTTAGTGAGATTTTAAGAAGTTTTGGCTTTAGAGAACACAAGGCAGTGTGCTCTCTAAGCCTTACGTTGTGGCCTAAGAATGGAAACCCGTTTTGTCCTTGGGCCAGGAGCTTGGAAGCAAGGATGGCACAAGTTAGTGGGCAGGAGCCAGAGAGAGTCCTGTGCCCTGTCGGGTCTCTCAAGTTTTATCTACATAAAACTCAAGAAAGTTGAAGTCATTCGGGCAATCTGCAGTGTTCCGAAAAAGACCAGACTGCCCATATCGAAGAACACCCTGGCTTTAGTGTTAAGGAGTTCTTTCAAAAAATGCTCCTTCATTGTGTTTGCACAAAGATTTGAAATCTTTTTATCTGAATGCTCACGAGGTTAGGGCGCGGCCTCGGAAGCATTTCAACAGAGCATGGCACTCAGCAACATCCTGAGTACCATGTTTTAGCGAAGCAACTCTGTGTTCACTTCACACTCCCTGCGAGATGTGAGATGGCATATGAGATCTGCTGCTCGCTAGGGCCATAACGTGTCTGCAGACACAATCTTGGGAGCAAGAAGTACCACTCATCCTATCCTGTAGAAAATGGTTAGGAAGAGCTCTTAATTTAGTTGTTGAGTCGCCGACAACGGCGACTTCTTAACTCTTAAGCCTTAGTTAAAACACCTTAACTTTGGCTAGGTTGGTCAGGTGGTGATATATATATTTTATATATATATATTTATTTTACTTCTTAGCCCTCATGGTATGGTCAATATGGTCTAGTCACATTGTGGTCACGCCCCCGTTGACAGATCATCTGGAGTGCACCAGCTTTATAGGTCTCTACCTCGCTGGCAACTCTAGTAAAGCAGAAGCAGACTTGGGTGACAGTAATCACGAAGTCAGCTATGCTAACAGGTGGAACCAAGATGTAAATCATCTGCATGCATTTGTTTCCCAAAATCCTTCTATTCTGTCCCTTCCCACCTCCAAAGGTGGGATTCAGCTATATATATATCTGACAAGTAAGTTTCATGAACAAAATGATATTGTTATGATACAATAAAGTTTGTTCATACTTACCTGGCAGATATATATAATCAAGTACCCACCCACCTCCCCTCAGGGGACAGTGGAAATAAAAATTATGAGAAAATGGGAATGGTTCCTGATACCCACGCCTCCCCAGCGGCGGGAATGGGTACAACCACCTGGCCGACCACTGCGTGTGTCGGAAGTTTTTAAATTCTGTCGGACTTCAGAAAATACAGCTATATATATATCTGCCAGGTAAGTATGAACAAACTTTATTGTATCATAACAATATCATGTTTAATTTAAACCTAGCTATAGCTGAAGCTGAGAAAACTGTTCAAGCTGCTAATGACCATTATCGTGCATCGGCAACAAGGATAAAACTCCAGTAAACGTATGCCATCAAACACAACCGTAGATAAAATTGAGATAAAATAATTTTAATCAAAACTACTGTGCTTGAAAGAACACATTTCACCACTGTTGGTTGCACGCCAATAAAAGATAGAAAACGTAAAGTTCGTATTACAATGATATAAAGGAAAATTGCGAATGAATCACGTATTGTTTTACTCAATAAAAATGCCGTCAACGTAATCTGTTAACGGAAAAAAACACAATCACAACGAGACATATTCAAGTAATATTTCCTCCTAAAAGCACGTCACCTAAGGAAAAATAACCTCGTCTCATATAAGTCAAGTATCTAGATATTCGTTTATGCTTACTAAAAGCAAGTAAATTCACTCAAAATTGCGTTTAATATGGCAAAACAAATCGTATTCGCCATCAGCTGATTTCCAAACCAAAACATTGGCTGCTCTGCGGAATACTGGCTTAGATTTACCGTAGTATCTCATGATACAATAATATGAGAATAGTATTGATGTTTCATCTCTTATCACTGTAAAAATATTTAAAATACGAATTTCATGTGTAAACAACACAATGTTGTTTATTATACTGTATTATAAACTTTTATCTCCAATAATAAATTTGCTTTTAGCAACTAAATTGTTTTCCTAAATAATTCTTATGGTTATAAGTGTCCATTGGCTGATTTTCAACGAAAACAAAAGACAAAAATAGACTCTTATTACTGTATTTTGCTGTTGACACATTAATATTACAGTACGGTTCTGTAATCATTACAGTAAATAATTTTTTGATAAATGTATTCATTCACAAAATATAGTTTTGTGTAACAGCCATATCATGAAAATAAAGAGGAATTATTAGGTAATATACTTTTGTTTGTAGATCTGATGAAGGGGAAATTGAAAATAGGATAGAATGTATAAAAGATTTATGGCATTATAGAGACAAAACTTACACACATACAAACAAAGGCGAAATAAAACGAGCAAGGAAGCCGTTTCAAGGATTCCTTCTACTACTACTACTAATAGGAGCAGGCAATGTGTGTGTGATAGTTTCAAGTTGCAGTAAGTACATGTGTATCACCATCAACTTAGGCTAGGCTGGATATATCAATAGTGAGTACCCATATGATGGTTTAAGGTTTATTTGGTATTTGAACTGTATTAAAATAGACAGTTAGCCTATAAGAATTTTTATAGGTAGGACATCTTCGGTGTTTTAACTATTGCAGTAGGTAGTTAGGGTATAGCCTAGGCATTTATGAGTGGTGTGATAATGCGGGTAGTTGTGGTCCCCATCCCCCGCAATTACTACAGCGATTTTCAAGAATTCCAGCTGCTGACGGGTAGAAACTATAGCTATGTAACTACTTGGTAATTAAACATAGAATCTTATTTTATAAAAATATCACATTTAATTTTATTAAAATGGTACTATAGCCAGAAATAAGGGTCTAGCTAAAATGTATACCCTTATGCATAGTTAGATTCAAGTAAAAAATGAATACAGTCCACGAAACCATTCTCGCTCTCAATTTTTCAAAAGTCCTTTCCAGTTTAAACAGTGTCAATGCTGTCCTTCACAAATTAATAATTGTGAAATGAGAACCCTTTTTCTTCTTGCTAAACACAAACCATTTCTATATTTTCCAAGTGCCATTGAAATTGGTCAAGTCAGGAAGCCATAGTAACTAGTCATGGCAAGAAGCTATATTGACAAATAAGGCAGGACACTGTTTTGACTGGTCAAGGCAGGATGCCATATAGACTGGTCAAGACAAGAAACCAAATTGGTGTTCTGGAGAACTGGTGGATGACCATCTGAAACTACACATCTTTCAAATCTGCCAAGGACATGCAGTCATCCTTTCTCATGGAATCTAACATGTAATGAGTTTTTTCTACCTTGAACCAATTCTGTAGCAAAAAACTTGTTGAATGGAGAGATGTAGATGACCAGTCTGTTATCCCCAACTGACTTCTCACCAAAACCAAAGTCCCCATTTCCACAGCAGATTTGAGTCTTCCAGTTATATGATTGTATAATACTACAGTACTGTACCACCTTTACAGTTGACCCCTGCTATTTGTGTGTGTGTGTTTTAACTATCAAAATAGGCAGTTCTAAGCAATTTTAGAAGGATTTTGAGTATTCACATATTTTAGCTATTCCCGGGTGGGTGTGGTACCCATCCCCCGTGAATATGGGTGGTCCACTGTAAGTACATACGTTATTGATGGATGAAATAAAAAGGAATAAAAATGCATCAAGAATATGATGAAAAATATTTGAAGAAAATCTTGTGTGTGAGATATTATGCATGAGATGAAATGTGATTTGTTCCGACGCTGTATACTTACCCCAAACTACTATCTTAGTAGAATCCTGGATGTCAATCCGGTACCGACCAGAAAAAACTGGTTATTCCATCCAACCCCTAGCCAGGTACGTGCCCCAGGGTCGAAGATTATGACCTTTGACCCCGACCTTCAGTCCTTTCCTGGTCGCTGTAGCATTCACACGTTTCAGCTTGTCGTCCGTTACTGGCCCGTTTCCCTTTGTCTTTCCCTGTGTGTGGTGTGTTTGCTCCGTCTGTATGTTTTTTTTTTTTTTTTGGTGTGATGGATTCCTCATCTCAACAGCATTGCCCAGGTCCTGAGGGCAGGGCCTGTGGGGCTTTTCTGTCTCCTATCAAAATAGATCCCCACACTTTGTGCAGCAAGTGTTGGGGTCGCCCTTGTTCGAGTGAGGCCATGTGTGGAGAGTGCGTCGCGTGGTCGAAGCATCAGTGGGATCTGGCTTCGACCAAGCGGAAGAAGCAGCCTCGTTCTCCTCCTAAGAAGAATCTTTCAGAGCTCCCACGGAGTAGGAGTACTAGCCGTGGGCCTGGAGGACCTTCTCCGTCTCCTGTTCTCCATCAGGATTCCCCGAAGAAGCTTCGGGAGTGTTTCCCTGTCCCCTCCCAGCAAGGGGACCTGGTGAGTCCGTTGCTGGGACCCCGCCAATGGTGGGGCCCAAGGTGTCTGATTCTCTTAATGTGACGAATGTGCTGGTGGATGATTCTGCCTTTTTGCAGGAGTGCTGGATGCGTGGTGGTCTGCAGGGCACTCCGTCTATGAACCCGCTGGTTGCTGCGCTGTGCTCTGCCAAGAATTTGCTGCCAACTGCGGAGTGCACTGCTCGGCCCCCCCGGGGTCCCCGTGGGACTTTCCTCGTCCTCCTCCGTGATCCCAGCCACCTCACCAGAGGTGGGGGAGCTTCCAGGTAGCCGGCAGGAGCTGACAGAGTTGTCAGGGGTTCCCCCAGCCCGTGGTCGGGCACTCCCCGTACCTCGGGTCGGTACCCCCCCCCCCCCCCCTTCCTGAGGAGGAGGTGTTTTCCTGGGCTGGGGGCCCTCCTTCCCCCCTACCGGAACGGAGGCTCATGCTAGTAGAGGAAGCTCCAGGGGCAGGCCCTCTCTGTCTGTTCCTGTGCGATCACCCCTGTTGTCCCTCCCGCTCACCCCGGGACAGGAGCCGCCACAGAAGAGATGAGAAGTGGCATCTCATCAGAAGAGAAGATCGTCTACAGATCTTCCCGGAGGAGGCGCTATCGCTCCAAGAGGAGACGTTACGGGAGAAGTCGAGGTCATTCTTACTCCCCCCCGGATTGTTGGTCCAGATCTCCCTGTCATAGCTGAGACCGCAGGGGTCGGAGCAGGAGTGGCTGTCATCAGGATTCCTCGCGTCGTAGACACCACAGCTCGCAGGCCACCCGATCTCTGAGGTCAGTTCCTGAGCGCACCCCGCTCCCTCGAGGTCCCTCCCGTGGTTGTCCCCCTGTGGCACTGGTGGCCCCAGTGACCTCCGCTCCGGTCAGCCGGGCTCAGTCCTGTTCAGGACCTCCGCTCCCACCGGACATGGGTGGAGCTGAGCGTAGTGTTCCACCTCGGCGCTCCCACTCCTCCCCATCCGGTATGGTGGCCTATGATGGCCCCTACAGCTCCAGTGGGCCCTCCCCCTGTGGGGCATCGCAGTTCGCAGTAGATGGCTCCGGTTCGACCCGGCAGCCCTCCCCTCCACCGTCCCCACCCCAGCAACCGGTGGCAGGGCCGTCCTTGTTGAGAGAAGATTCGAAGAGGACGCCTTTGCTCAAGTTAGTCTGCAGAACCCCTGGAGGTCCAAGGCACCATGGACGAGGGTTCTGTGTTCCTTAGGGTGCTCGGGGTGATCTGAGTGAAGAACGGGTTGGCGGAGCCACCCGCTCCCCCGGACTCCAGGAGGGTCTTGGCGGGAGACCGTCTCTTGGGGGCCAGGTAGAGACCAAACCTTCCCTGCCCTTCCCCAGGCTCCGTACTCGGCTGAGGCGCCAGCGCAGGTGGAGGAGGTAGTGGCGGGGCTCAAGAACTTCCTGACCCCTGGGCTCTCTGAAGCTCCGAAATCAGTAGAGGGCCCTCTTTCCTCCCGGGTTTTCAGGAGAGAAGTTATCAGGCCCTGTCTCCTTCTCTCAACAGGAGGCCATGACCATAGAATCCATGGTGTGGACCTCCATCCATGTCACGTCGTGGCTGGATCACTGGACGGGCACATTCGCCAGTTTCGCTACGGAGCACGACCTGCAGGATGAGAACGAGTTGGCCGCCTTCAAGGAGTTGGTTCTGTCAGGGAGCAAGTCGCTGGGCTTCCTGACCACCCAATTGCTGACCCAATGGACTAACTGGGTCTTAAGGAGGAGGGGCACGGTCCTTGCTCGCCTCCTAGGGGCTTTCCGGACAGAGAGGCGAAGGCCCTCAGGAATGCTCCGATGTCCGGTGGGGAATCCCTTTTCCCTGATCGCCTGGTAGAGGAAGCCCTAGAACGCTGGAGGAAGGCGAGCTAGGACTCCATTGTCTGCGGGGCGTCCTAGTCATGCAGACAACCAGCTCCGCGGCGTAGCCAAGAAACTCAGAAGCCGAACAAGGGCCCAGGCTGGGGGCAAAGCCCCCCTCGAGTATGTTAGAACTGTCTTCAGGAAGCTGGGGCCCTCAGAGAACGCAGCCCTCCTCCTCTTTTAGAGCCAGGTCTGCAGCCTCTCGCAGAGGTAAAGGCTGCCGCTTCCCTTGAAGGAAGTAGGAGGCGAGGCCTCCTTCCCGACTTGACACCTTGGGTGGGGGGTTGCCTCTCCAATCATTGGCGGGACTGGGAGGATGTTGGGGCCGATCCCTGGACTGCCCAGGTCCTTAGGGATGGCTCCACCAAATCCCCTTCCTAGTGTGAAACCTCACCTGACAGGGTAACCGGACAGCGGGGTGTTCAACCCTCAGATCCCCTGTCATGGTGAGGCGCTTCGACTGGAGGTCCTGTCTCTGTTGGAGAAGGGAGCCCTCCAGCGAGTTGTAGATCACTCCCTGGGGTTCACTTGTTTCTGGTGGTGAAGGCTTCGGGGGGGTGGAGACCAGAATCGACCTGTCCATCTTAAACACATACGTCCTCAAGACTGGGTTCAAGATGGAGACTCCTCACTCTGTGCTGGCGGCCTTGAGGGAAAGGGACTACATGCTGTCCCTGGACCTCAAGGACGCGTACTTCCAGATCCCAGTCCACTCCTCCAGTAGGAAGTGCCTCCGCATAAGGTGGGAGGGAACGACATACCAGTTTCAGGACCCTCTGTTTTTGGACTGTCCACGGCGCCGCAGGTCTTCACGATGGTGTTCTCCCTTGTGTCCACCTGGGCCTCATAAGGGTGGATGCGCCTTTTGCAGTACTGGAGGATTGGCTATTCCTTTCCTCCTCAAGGGAAGGCGCAACCCAGCACCCCTTGGGTGGACTAGACCTCATGATGTTTTCCTCCTCTTCTGGGTCCTCAGTCAGGTCCTCAATCGACTCTGGACCTCCAAAGGCACTGTCATGACCCTCATAGCCCCCAGGTGGCTGGACAGGGACTGGTTCCTGGACCTCTTGGAGATTCCATCCAGGATCCCTGGGAGCTCCCCCGAAGGCCGGACCTTCTAAAGCAAGAGGGGCTTCTCATACAAGGTGGCCTCCCATCTGTTGGGTATGCCATAGGAAGTCCACCACAGGAGTTTTACCAGGCAAAGTGGAAACTATTCAGGGCCTGGTTGGGAAAGGGCAGAACTTTGATCCCTTACATAGCAAGATTCCCCATGTCGCGGAATTCCTAGTCCACCTGAGGGAGGACAAAAGGGGCCTCTCCATCGCAGCCATCAAGGGGGACAGGGCGGCTTTGAGCCAGGTCTTTTATCAGAGAGGTGTAGACCTGGGTAATTCCAAGGCCATCTTGCTCATTAGGGACTGTGAGCAGGCACCACCCCCCCCCCCCCCAGGTCCCTGGCAGTGCCTCATTGGGACATGGCCAGGGTCCTGGATGCATTGCAAAAGCCCCTCTTCGAACCCCTCAAAGATATTACAGACAGGGCGCTCACGCTCAAGACGGCTTTCCTCTTAGCCTTAGCATCCTCCAAGAGGGTGGGGAGCTTCACGGCCTCTCCTATGGGAGGTCCCCTCCCAATCAAGGGGATGGGAAAGACCTAACTTTCAGGTTCATGCCGTCCTTCATGGCAAGGCTCAGAACCCATCGGTAGTGGACGAGCGGTTTGTGGAGTTCTCCATCCCCAGCCCTGCCTAAGTCATAGGATACCAAGGACCTGCTCCTTTGCCTGGTCAGGGTGGTAAGGAAGTACCTCAGCAGGACAGAGGGACTCCGCCCCGGTATTCAGAACCTGTTTGTCTCTACCGGGCATGAGAAGAAGATGGTCTCGAAAAACACCATCTCCTTCTGATTGAGGGAAACCATGAGGAGGGCCTACTAGGGAGCTGGTCTTCCCCCCCCCAAGGCGCGAAGCCCCATGACATCAGAGGTATAAGCACCTCCCTGTCCTTTGCCAGGAACCTGGCCGTCAGCAAGGTCTTCCGGGCAGGGGTGTGGAAGAGGCAGTCCACCTTTAAGGCCCATTACCTCAAGGATTGCAATAGGAGGGGTCCCTTGACTCCTTTGAGATTGAGGGCTGGTGGTGGCAGGCCAGCAGAGGGTATAGTCCAGCCTGGGGTGTTCGTCGTATGAATGGGTGTGTGCGTGTATAAGGTGTGTTCATCCTCCGTATCCTACCCCTTCCCCCCACCCCTTCATTCCTAACTGGGCCTTCGACGTACATGACAAGATGCTTTGGTTATCAGGTGAGTCTATGTGAGGGATAGTATATGCTTACAAACCATTGCATTACACGCATAGATAGTAGTATTTCGCTCTACCTCCCCTCTAGTCTGGGTCTGTTTCTATCCAGCGGATTCCATCCCCCCCTTTGCCCTAATCTAGCAAGGTGGGTCCCCCCCCCCCCCTCTCCTTCCTTCCTGAAGGAGGACCTCTTCCTTCCTTCCTGAAGGAGGACCTCTTCCTTAGACATGACCTACCCTTCCCTAGATACTCATGCCTCCTGAAGATTAAGTCTCCTATGATAGTAGTTCGGGGTAAGTATACGGCGTCAGAACAAATCACAAATTCTTAGTAAATTGTATTTTTCCTAGCCATACTTACCCTGAACTACAGAGTTTTTATTCCCAGCCTGTCTTCCCTGTGTATCTGAGGGCAGGAGCTCTAGATGTGTGGAAGGGGCTGCAGGTTGGGTCATAGGTTGTGATCTTCAACCCTGAGGCACGACCTGGCTGGGGGTCGGGAGGGAATACCACTTTTTTCTGGCCTGTACGGATTAACATCCAAGATTCTCTACGATAGTAGTTTGGGGTAAGTATAGCTAAGAAAAATACAAAATACTAAGAATTTGTGATATTTTCTTGTCTGATTGGACCACAACTGAATATAATGATGCAAAATTGTTAGTGAGGTTTTTGGATCAACCAGTAGCCAATAGCTTCAAAAAGAACCTTAACAATTGAGAACTGAAAAGGTGTCAAGTAAGGTGCATAAAGGAAAGGAAGTAAAAACTGGTAAAGTAAAGAATATCAGTTTGGAACGTCAAAATAATAAAGAAATTAATATTGTTCATATTGACATCTTGCTTTCAAGATAACTCAGCTCATAAGTGGTAGTATGGTTCTGGTATTGGTTTAATACTATTATAAAAAGGTTAAATATATGAATAATTTTGTACACATAGTATAGTATTCCTTCTCATTTTCTTCATCCTGAATTCTCATCATCTTACTTTTTTTTTTGTCTTATGTGCTGGCATGCAGCTAATGTAAAAAAATTAAATAAATAATAGCCCAAATCTCAAATTTAAGCTTTGCTTCAATTTAAACTATTTTATGTTTTCACTAATTATAGATATAGATATACCAGGAGCATGAAAATTTAACTGTGTGTTGTGAGTACGATGCATTTTCTGCTTATGGCGGGGATCCGCTTTACTTTTTGCCTGAAGTTGATTTCTGGCTGAAGTTGATTTTTCACCTTTAACAGTGCTTACGGTGCATTAACTCAAGTTTTGGCACAGTAACTTGATGTTGACGGCACCATAAGCACCGTTAACTTGTCATCAATAGCGCCTTGATGCAACATGAAAGTGCCATAAGATCAAATCGCCGTAAGTCTGTGTTGCCATAAGTCGAGGACGCACTTTGTTCTAGTAGTATATTAACCCTCTTACGCCGAAGTGGTAAAATAAAAACCGACTCCCGTATGCCGAGGCGGTCTCGGAGTGAGCGCCAAAGCGGAAAAATATTTTTTTTGTTTTTTTTTTAAAATCACAGCGCGCATAGTTTTTAAGATTAAGAGTTCATTTTTGGCTCCTTTTTTTGTCATTGCCTGAAGTTTAGTATGCAACCGTCAGAAATGAAAAAAAAAATCATTATCATATATAAATAATGCGATATATGATAGCGCGAAAACCAAATTTCATATATAATTGTATTCAAATCGTGCTGTGAGCAAAACGGTTAAAGCTAACGAGGCAATTTTTTTTTCGTTGTATTGTACACTAAATTGCAATCATTTTGGTATACAACACATTGTAAAATTATCAAAGCAACACAGAGAAAATATTATCACAAAATGATGCATGAATTCGTAACGCGCGGATGTAAAAAAATGTTTTATCAAAAATTCACCATAAATCTAAATATTGTTAATGAGACTTCCAATTTGTTTCAAATTGAAGATAAATGATTGAATATTACTATTCTGTAAGGTTTTTAGCTTACAATTTCAGTTTTCGACCATTTCGGACGAGTTAAAGTTAACTGAATGTCAAATTTTTTGTATATATTTTTTTTACATGCAAATATATTTCGAAAATGAGAAAAGCTACTACCTTCAATTATTTTTAGTTGTATTCTACATGAAATAGCAATCATTTTCATATATAAAACTCTATGAAATGCCTAATATGAAACGGAGCAAATATAACGATAATGCGATTTACGCATTTCGGAGATTTGTGGCAGAGAATCCGCGAGCGGAGGGAAGGAAAGTTTTTTTTAAATTCACCTTAAATCTAAATAATTTGCTTGAGACTTCGAATTTGTTTCAAAATGAAGATAAATGACTGAAATATTATTAGACTGTAAGAGTTTTAGCTTTAAAATTGCGTTTTTCGACTATTTCGGTAGAGTCAAAGTTGATACCGAACGTCGGTTTTTTTTTTTTCTATTTATTGTGATTTATATGCAAAATATTTTGTTTTTTTTTTTTTGAAAATGAGAAAAGCTACAACTTCAATCATTTATTGTTGTATTCTACATGAAATTGCGCACATTTTCATATACGTATACAACTTTATGTAACGCTAATTTAAAATGTTGTAAACATTACGACAATCACACGAAAAAATTTCTGATTTTGTTCGGAAGAGTTACCACTCAGACGTAAGGAAAAGATTTCTTTTTTTTCATAAATTCACCATAAATCAAAATATTGTGCTAGAGACTTCCAATCTTTTGCAAAATGAAGGTAAATGATTAAATATTACTAGAATATAAGAGTTTTAGCTTACAATTGCATTTTTCGACCATTTTGGTAGAGTCAAAGTTGACCGAAGGTGAAATTTTGGCACGTTATTTATATGAAAATATTTCAAAACTGATGAAAGCTACAACCATGGGTTGTTTTTAGTTGTATTGTGCATGAAATTGTGCACATTTCCATATATAAAACTTTATGTAACGGCAAATTTAAAATGGTGCAAACATTACGACAATCGCATGTATGATTTTTTCGGGAGAGTTACCGCGCGGACTTAATGAAAAAGTTTTTTTTCATAAATTCACCATAAATCGAAATATTGTGCTAGAGACGTCCAATTTGTTGCAAAATGAAGGTAAATGATTGAATATTACTAGAATATAAGAGTTTTAGCTTACAATTGCGTTTTCTACCATTTCGGTAGTCAAAGTTGACCGAAGGTTGAAATTTTGGCACTTATCATTATTTATATGAAAATATTTCAAAACTGATAAAAGCTACAATCATGAGTTTTTTTGTTGTATTCTACATGAAATTGCTCACATTTTCATATATAATACTCCATGTAACGGCTAATTTAAAATGGTGCAAAAATTATGTCAAAGTGAAGAAATAATTGCTGAGATGTGTCACTGATACTTTTTAGTGCGGCAAGAAAGAAATTCGTGCTTGCGCGCCTGCGTAACGATTGTAAACAAAACAACACCTTGATCCGTAGCTCCCAGCATTCCCCCAAGGCGCGTGATTCGAAAGTTTTCGGTTGGTAGTCTATAATCGTAATTTTCCGCGAATTTAAAAAAAAAACTTTTTTTTATGTCGACGTTTAATACGGTCCAATCGGCACCCGGGAGACAATTTATCTCGACATTTAATACGTCCAATCGGCATAAGAGGGTTAATTTGCATAAAACTATTTATCTCAAGTTTTAGATTTGAGACATTGTTCAGTATGAATTAACATTTAAGGAAGTGTAAAGTGAAAATATGTACTCTAGATGATGTTTACTATTATAATACTATATGACAGGGGTTATTCAGTCAATATATATTCTAATGCTGAGTGTACATAGGTGTCTTCCCATTTTTTCTGTGGTTAATTTGGAAACTACATGCCAGGGACTACAGATTTTTTGTAGGTTGCCAAAGGGAACATACCTGTGTGATATGTATAAAAGTAGGACTCCCTGCATTTATGTAAAACAGTGGCACCTCCCTATATAAAAGAATACATACAAATGAAAGAGGAGATAGAACATTGAAGAGTATCAACCATTATCCTTCATACCTACTTGCTTGATTTGTAATTGATATGATTTTTGAAGACTTATGAAGTAGGATTCCAGTGATTGTTTTTAATTTAAATTTGTATTTTCAGCTGCCCCTTTTTTCGAAATGAACTAGGTGGTGAAGGAGAACGTGTGGTAAGCTTAAGCAGAGATTGGGGCTGTGGTTCACAACCTGGTTGCTCTGTAAATCCCCTAGTTTTGTATAGACCTGTAACAGCATCAACCATAGGTCTACTGGAGCCTCCAGTTGGACAATCTCATTGGAGATCAACACTTTGTCCTTACATCAGATGCCCTCTAACAATAGAAGCTGTGGACCAAGGAGCAAGTTACTATCGTAATTACTTTGTTGCACATGGTACGTACTAATACTAAGTTACAAAAGTAAGCGTGTGATTTTGTTTATTAGCAGAAACCATTAGGAAAAGTTCAAAATAAAAAGACAGAGTGTCAAGTACTTCCGTGTATTTTACACATCTTCGGGTCACAAATTAATGCAGAACACAAAATGACTGAGCAAGAAAGCTCTCCCAAAAGCAAAGTGAAAAAATAAAAATGTTAAAAATATGTATAGAAAGCCATTACAAACAGAAACAATATCCGTCTAGATCACTAAACTACTCAACACCCCAACAAGTCAAAAGAAGGAAAGGAATTGTCCAATGACCCCATTACTTACAGAAATGAAAAAACTGACGACTACCTGTCAACCAGTTTATAAAACAACTGAATTCACATTTATGAATACGTACTAGTAACATTAACATCAATAACAACATACATAAAAACATCACCAGTAAAAGAAATGACAAGTAATATTAAAATAACTGAATGGACAGTAACATCATTAAGAAATACAGGCAGTCCCCGGGTTACGACGGGGGTTCCGTTCTTGAGACGGTCGTAAGCCGAAAATCGTCGTAAGCGGAACGACGTTGGAAATATGTCTTAAACTAATAAAAAGTTATAAAAACCTTACTTGTAATCCTTGGTTACACTACATGTTGTTTCCTGTAGTTTTATGTACAACCTGGAGTTATTTTCATAAAGAATGCTGGTTCTTGAAGGTAAAAACTATTGTAATCCTCGGTGACACTACATTCTTGAAGTTTTATGTACAACCTGGAGTGATTTTGCAAAATCTTGAGGGCTACAAGAACAGCTGATTACTATTTACGTATCATATAGACTAATTAAAGTAAATGTATCTTTAAATAGGCTTATATATTAGTATCAACAAAACATTTCCTGCCATGAGTCAGAGGCTGTTTAATGAAACGAACACTTCTCTGTCCTATCTGTTCAGAAAATAAACGTTACGTCAATCCCCGAGACAATTGTTGCCAAAGCGTCTCTCTCCTCTCTCTCTCTCTCTCTCTCTCTCTCTCTCTCTCTCTCTCTCTCTCCTCTCTCGTCTCTCTCTCCCTCTCTACTCTCTCATCATCTCTCTTCTTCTCTTCTCTTCTCTCTCTCTGATCAAATTACATTGGAAACTTGACATACGATTGCCCTAATATACGAATGTTTTGAGATATAACAGAAAATTTGCGAAAATACAAGCGTTTGATATACAACGAAATATTGAGATACGATTTTGCGATGAGTGTTAGTTGTATAGGCGACCGATAAATGGCGTTCAGTCTGTTTGTTTGTTGGTCCTGCATGTTAACACGTCGTTGTTTAGTTCGTTGTATTTGCGCCTATTTTTCGTGTTATTTTGTCTATTTTATTATTAACCATGGGTCTCAAAGCTAAAGACAAAGCAGGTGATAAGAAAAAACCCAAGAAATTATTTCGATGGAAGCAAAACATGAAATTATAGCAAAGCATGAACGTGGCGTTCGTATCGTCGATTTGGCAAAACGAGTATGGTCGAAATCCTTCTACAATATCCACGATCATCAAGCAGAAGGAAGCTATAAAACCCCCGAGACCATTGTTGCCAAAGCGTCTCTCTCTCTCTCTCTCTCTCTCTCTCTCTCTCTCTCTCTCTCTCTCTTCTCTCTCTCTGATCAAATTACGTACTGGATAATGTCTCTCTTTGGATACTTCGATTTTGCCAAATATTGAGGGCTACAAGAACAGTTGATTACTATTTACGTATCATATAGACTAATTAAAGTAAACGTATCTTTAAATAGGCTTATATTATTAGTATCAACAAAACATTTACTGGCATGAGTCAGAGGCCGTTTTAACGAAACGAACACTTCTCTGTCCTTAACTCGGAGCGTCGGAAGACGCCTCTCTCTCTCTCTCTCATCTCTCTCTCCAACTCTCTCTCTCTCCTCATCTCTCTCCTCTCTCTCTCTCTCTTCTCTCTCTCTCTCTGATCAAATTACTGGATAATGTCTCTCTTTGGATACTTGGAATTTGCGTTGTAATCTAACCAGAAACTTCGTTTGTTATTATTACTGGAAACAAGCAATGATTTTTTCATTATTTGCGCTTTTGGACTGTTATATGTAAACTAGTATGTATTCATTCAGCTCGGAAACTAGTTCCGCATATGAGGCATCACTAAAAAACATAGAAAAATACAACATAAAAGTGTCGAAAATCATCATAATCTCAAAAATTTTTGTTGTAATCTAACCAGAAACTTATTTTTTATTAATATACTGTGCTAAACTATAAAGGATTTTTATCATAGTATGCGTTTTTTAAAAGCGTCGTTAACTCGGAGCGTCGGAAGCGTCAGCGTCGTAACCTCGGAACAAGCGTCGTAACCCAGGACGGATTTTTCCATTGAATATTTAAGAAAAAGCGTCGTAACCTCGAACGTCGTAAGCCGGAACCGTCGTAACCCGGGACCGCCTGTACATAAAAAAGCAAAATGAAAAAGCATTACACAAAATTATAGGCTAATGTTAAACCCTTTAGTATTTTAGCTATGATAAGATTGTCTACTTTATACAAATTGAACAATCTTATCATAGTATGTAAAATAGTGAAGAGTTTTAACATTATTCTTTGATTTTGTGTACTACAGTAATACCCCGAACTTATGTGATTCGAGTTGCACAAATTCACAGTAGCACGAACTTTTCTTTGGAACCTAACTAATTATGATACGCAAGTTCCTCAAATAGTGCAAACATTTGCAAATTCTCCAGAAACACTGCAAAACCCTGCAAAAGTGTTTTAATTTATTATGTAAATTTTTAAGTTTTAAAGCCTTTCTGTTTAAAATCTTTATTAAAAATGTATCATTTTTATTTTTGTACATGCATAAATAGGATAGAAAGGTAATTACAGCACCTACAGTTAGTTCTTATACATACTTTTTGAGTTTTCAAGTTTTAAAGTGTAAAATAAGTATGGAGATTCTGTGTATGGTATATTTATATTTTTGAAAATGTATACAAAGGCAGTACGATATTCACAGTGTTTGTTATTGTATAAAACCATGGTCAACTAGTAAATCATATCAGAGACAACAGAGTTGTTGTTCTGTGAAAATTACTTTTTGTTCATGAAAACTTACCTGTCAGATATATATATAGCTGTATTGCTGAAGTCCGACAGAATTTTAAAAACTTCCGACACACGCAGTGGTCGGCCAGGTGGTTAGTACCCATTCCCGCCGCTGGGAGGCGGGTATCAGGAACCATTCCCATTTTCTATTCATAATTTTTCTGTCGCCGGTGCTGGAAACACCTGTTTCCAGTACCTCCGTCTTAGATTTTGGAAACTTCATTGCCGCTAAGTATCCTAATTGTCTTTTAATTTATTTACTTGGATTTGTGGCTAGACATACGCTATCTTAAATTGAGTTTGAATTTGATTCATTTTGCATAAGATATCTGAATCTAGTTAGGCTAGTTTCAGAGGGTGTTGTCTGCAAAAGATAGGGTGTGGCTACCGAAAGCTTCGGTAGATCCCCACTTGTATGCACGAGGGGTATGAGTCTTGCTTCTTTGTTGAGATTTGTCATGTAAGGAGTGTGAGACTTTGTCTAATTCCGTAAGGAAGACGTATGATTCGTATGTACGCAATTAATCAGTAAACATGTCTAATTCCGTAAGGAAGACGTATGATTCGTATGTACGCATTAACCCCCCCCCCCCCCCCCCCTCAGTAAACATGTCTAATTCCGTAAGGAAAACGTATGATTCGTATGTACGCAATTAATCAGTAAACAAAGTCAGGGTAGTGAACCTGCTAACCTTCCTGTAGACTTTTTTTTTTTTTTTGCCTAACCCTGTAGTATGGCCTACGGGTTTATGAATATGTCTGCGAGAGGTGATCGCTCTCCTTCATTGTTGTGAAGAGTGCTACTTCTGTTATTGTTTCTCAATAACCCTGTAATGTTGCCTTCGGGCCCTAAACAGTGTCTGTAGAGGTTATTGCCCTTTCTCTAATACTCTTTCGATTCGTATCTTAGAATCGAAAGTGCTTGCTTTAGAGAGCAATAGTGAAGTGGCTAAGTGCAGTGACAGTGCCCCTTGTGTAGTGGAGGGTGCGTCAGATCGGCCTTTATTTCGTCCTCTAGGCCGGGACCTCTGCTTGACTCCCAGGACCCGGGGAGAGAGCATGTCGAAAGCCGAAGGAGGGTTACGAGGAACCCCCACCGATCTGGCGTGCCTTCGGCAGTTTTCTGATGAAAATCCCCAGACTGCCTAAGTGCGTGCACATGCACGAATCCTGAAGGATTGCTTCTCGTCCTCCGAAGCGTCCTCCCCGCGCAGGGGTTGGAGCTTTCGGAAGGACTCGCGCCCTCTAAATAGAAGCTTTATAGAAGAGGACGCTTCACGTCCTCTCTCTCTCGTTATGCGTTCCAGTGAGAAGTAAGAAGGCGAACGTCGCCTGATCACGTGTACGTCTTTCCACCGAGAAATATGAAAAAGAAAGTTCTTAGTAGCAGGAAAACGATTTTGAGAGCGGACGTCCGAGCTTTGTTTACTGTGAGAATAAGAAGGCGTTCCCTCGCCAATCGCCCCTCGTATTCTCACAACGATCAACCCTTCTCCTGAGACTGTTTCGTGCAGTCGATTTCTCTCCGAGATGTATCTCGCTTGTTTTGACGCCTGTCAGGAGCGTGACGCTTTTCTGCACGCTTCTTTTGACGCTCGGATTGGAGGACGGGACGTACGGATGGACGCCAAGAGGCGCGCGGGGGTGCATCGCCAAGCGCGCACCAGTGGACGCCGAGCGCACGCCAGTGGATACCGAGCGTCGCGCGGCGAGAGCCAGTGGACGCCGAGCGTGCTCGCTGCTCGCCAGTGGACGCCGAGCGCGCGCGCCAGCGCACGCCAGGTTGTGTCGCCTGGCTGAACGTTTCTGTTGAACGCTTTCAAGCTCTTGTTTACGATTTGGGCCTCAAGAATTTTTACCTCTACCTTCGGTGATACCTTATACCTCACATGCAAAGAATGTGAAGTAAGCAGTGCTTCGGAGGAAGCTTAAGTGAACAGACAACTTCGTCTTCGAAACCCAGCAAGACCTCGGGTTTCGTGAATTCAAGAGGTCTCTGTCAATATTATATTTGCTTTTCGCAAAGGTGGATGGAGTTAAGGAAAGCTCAAGGGAAGATCTTGTTTTCTCTACTGCAGTCAAGACTTTGCGATAAGGCCAGTTACGGGTTATGTAAAGGCTCGATGTCCTGCCACGTCAGGACTCTCGGCAACGTTCAGTAGGATTCTTGCAAAGGCACTCATCAAAAGGACGCTGTTCAGGAAAGCGCAAGACAGGACTTCCTTGGCCATACTGCCATAAATTTTAAGCTTTAGCAGGCATTAGTTGTGATACGGGAAGAGGAAGCTGGTTGGAGAATTTCTTCCTCTTCCAGGATAATTTTGCAAGCTTTTTAGCCCATCTGAAAGGGTTCTTCAGATGATAGGTTTTGTTAGTTTCTAGTCGGGACGGGAAATACGCTGCCGAATTGAACATCGTCGTTCTACCTGCCGTAAGCCCAGTCTCTTAACAGGATTCTTGCCCCTTCCTCGTTTGAGATGGGAATCGGAAAAAATAAAATGCTCGACTTCCTGGATTACGTTTTGTCAATTCAGTGACTTTCCCCAGGGGCCCCATTGACAATATTACTACTCGTTTTGTCAAGTAAGTGGGTATCTCCCTCATTGACAAAATATCTCTCTGTCCCGTAAATGGGTTAGTTCTCATTGACAAACAGCTCATTAACTTGATATTGCGTAAGCGAATAAGCTCTTATTGACAAGATTCGGAAGAGCTCTCATTCGTCATTCGCAGACTCGTACAAGAAATAGACTTGTAGACTACGTCAATGAACGCTTATGTCCAATAACATAAGAAGCTTGAGCTGAATGCTTCGATTCTCTTAAGTTTTGTTCATGAAACTTGCCTGTCAGATATGTATGTAGCTGTATTTCCGAATTCAGCTATATATATATGTCTGCCAGGTAAGTTTGAACAAACTTTATTGTGATATAATTTCATATTTTGCCTGGCGTTATTTTACTTCTGGTTGGTTCAAGTCATATACGCTTGCTGTAGTTACCTCTTCGGATGGCAACCGAGAGGTCGTTTATTGTCTATTTTAGGACTTTATTTTCGGTTAATCGTTACTTACTCCTGCAGCCTTCCAGGAGTTTCCGATATATCTTTTACCGTTGTATGGTAGTGTTCTGACGACACAACGCATCTATATATTTAGCGTTTTCTGTTTCGCTTAAATATACCAGCTTGAGAGTCTTTCTGCTCAAAAATAACGGACCTATTTCTTCGTAGAATAGGGTAGCTGGCAACCCAGACATAAAGTTAAGAGACGACATTCGTAAGCTGCTGGCTGCTGCTGTCACGCTGTGTCCTGTCCTCCAGTCCAACCGAGCCAGTAACAGATCGTGCGCTGTCATGCGCGGTAGGTTACGTCTCTCTCTCCGCGGGATTGACTGACTAACCGTATCTCTGTGCTGGCGGTTACGTCTCTCCTGCGGGATTGACTGACTAACTGTATCTCTGTCCTACAATCACGGACTTTAGCCTAGATTGAAGGGATTTCTTACGTGAATGAATAAACGTTGCATTCGTTTTGCCTTACTATGTTCTCAGCGTAATCTCTTAATCCTTTCGGTGCTCGTTACCACACGGTATAGAACTACGAGTCTATCGCAACATTGCACTTTTTATAGCTCTCCTGCTTAGGCAAAAGCGCAGCCTTATTAGGGAAGTAAGCATACTCGTTGGGGAGGGAATGGATGAGCTTGCTGGGGACCATTTCCTTCCTGAAGAAGTTTGTTTCCCCGAAGAGACTGCAATTCAGATCACAGTTTTTTCCTACCGGGAAACTGAAATATTATTCAAGATCTAGGAATGATTCTGAACATCTCTCAGTGTGTCTTATCACCTGATGATAGAAAGAAGGTGCCGGTCATCTGGATAGGGTTTCAGATGTCCTGGATCTTAATCTGAAAGAAGTAAAAGCGATTCGGTAGTCCCTCCAGTCCTCGAAACGAGTTTTTGGGAACCAGTGGTCCAGTCAACTCTGATATTCCACAGCTCTCTCATATCTTAAGAAGTTATTTCTCTCGGTCCCTGTTCGAAGTTTACGAGAAAGAGCTATTATAACAACAGGCGTAGACTGTAAACGATCCTCTAGAGGTTCGTTACAGGATTGCAAAAGTCCGTACGAATTGTCTCGATCGACAGCAGCAACTATTGACTTCCGAGTGGAATCTTTCTTTAGAAGTAAGTTGAGAGTTTGTGGAGACTTTAGGGACGCCCTTTCAATTCTTCCTCTTCGATATGTTGAGGACGAAGAGGCTTCTTCTTCTCTGCTCCCTTATTCTCGATCCGGGATCGGTACCATTAAACGCCATCCTATGATATTTGAACGGGGATGGATGTTTAGTCTCTTTTCCCCTTGTTCAATCGCTTAGGAAAGGTAATAAGAGGATTTATGACGTCACAGGGAGCGACAATGACGCTGATCGCCCCATGTGGCCTTCAGGATCATGGATTCACAGAGGTCACATACTTCCTAGTTCACTTTCCAAGGACCTTTTCCGAGAGAGTCCGTCTACTCTAACTCGAAGGTACCTATAACCTCTCCGCTCCTGAGTCTGACTACGTTCAGGCTATCGAGATGTTGACAGGAATAGTTACCGTCTTCCATTTCCGTCTGAAGAATGGGATAAGCTGGCAGTCACAACTATTAAAGAATACGCAAATATGTTGTTGACGGCCTTTGGGCTCAGAGATTTGCGTCTGTCAAACAACAAAGCCCTTCACGATCTTTGAGTTCTGTGGAATCTCGAATCTCGCTCACCATCTACTTTTTGTCTCACCTGTTTTCTCGGAGTCAGACATTCGTGCGAGATCAGCACGTATAGTAGCCCTGAGTTTCTTGTTGATGAAGTCGGTTGCGTTTATATCACCCCCGATGATCGTGTAACATGAGACCAGGTTGGACTGTCAGGCATTCTTCCTTCGGGACTGAATCGCCTTTTTGCTCCTCGCTCCTTTCTCCTGGCACAGAAGCTCGAGTCAGGAGTTGATTCGCTGACGACGTTGGGTTGCGTTGATACACCCCCAGGTTTGCTTAGATTGAATCGCCCAGGCAGTCCAGACACTCATCCTTCAGCGAAGAATAGGGGCCTTATGGTCTTCAGGGTACAGCCTTGCTGTCCTTGATTCGTCTGACTGGTCAACTGGTCGTCACCTACTTTAGTACAGACGGACTGACTGTGCAGGTCCAGATCGAAGCTTTCAATATGGAACTTAGACGTAGTCTGAAGTTCTTGATGTCAAAGCATTCGAACCTCTCTTACCTGTTAACTTCTTGCATGTGATCAGGAAGGCCTTCTTCTAACCACCCTAGATACGACAAAGAGGGTTAGTGAGATTTTAAGCCATCGTCACAAGTTTTGGCTGTGGAGAACACAAGGCGGTGTGCTCTCTAAGCCTTCCGTTGTGGCCTAAGAATGGAAACCCGTTTTGTCCTTGGGCCAGGAGCTTGGAAGCAAGGATGGCACAAGTTAGTGTCGGGTCTCTCAAGTTTTATCTACATAAACTCAAGAAAGTCGAAGTCATTCGGGCCAATCTGCAGTGTTTCGAAAAAGACCAGACTTGCCCATATCGAACAACACCCCCTGGCTTTAGTGTTAAAGGAGTTCTTTCAAAAATGCTCCCTTCATTGTGTTTGCACAAAGATTTGAAATCTTTTTATCTGAATGCTCACGAGGTGAGGGCGCGGCCTCGGAAGCATTTCAACAGAGCATGGCACTCAGCAACATCCTGAGTACCATGTTTTAGCGAAGCAACTCTGTGTTCACTTCACACTCCCTGCGAGATGTGAAGATGGCATATGAGATCTGCTGCTCGCTAGGGCCATACGTGTCTGCAGACACAATCTTGGGGGCAAGAAGTACCACTCATCCTATCCTGTAGAAAATGGTTAGGAAGAGCTCTTAATTTAGTTGTTGAGTCGCCGACAACGGCGACTTCTTAACTCTTAAGCCTTAGTTAACACACCTTAACTTTGGCTAGGTTGGTCAGGTGGTGATATATATATTTTATATATATATTTATTTTACTTCTTAGCCCTCATGGTATGGTCAATATGGTCTAGTCACATTGTGGGTCACGCCCCCGTTGACAGATCATCTGGAGTGCACCAGCTTTATAGGTCTCTACCTCGCTGGCAACTCTAGTAAAGCAGAAGCAGACTTGGGTGAAAGTAATCACGAAGTCAATCCGCTATGCTAAACAGGTGGAACCAAGATGTAAATCATCTGCATGCATTTGTTTCCCAAAATCCTTCTATTCTGTCCCTTCCCACCTCCAAAGGTGGGATTCAGCTATATATATATCTGACAGGTAAGTTTCATGAACAAAATGATATTGCTATGATACAATAAAGTTTGTTCATACTTACCTGGCAGATATATATAATCAAGTACCCACCCACCTCCCCTCAGGGACAGTGGAAATAAAAATTATGAATAGAAATGGGAATGGTTCCTGATACCTGCCTCCCAGCGGCGGGAATGGGTACTAACCACCTGGCCGACCACTGTGTGTGTCGGAAGTTTTTAAAATTCTCTCGGACTTCAGAAAATACAGCTATATATATATCTGCCAGGTAAGTATGAACAAACTTTATTGTATCATAACAATATCATTTTTAACCTTGGAGAAAAGTATTGGTACAATCTGTATATACTGTGTTATGTAATTACAGCACATACAGTTAATGTACTTTCAGATGTGATCCCATTCTCACTTTTTAAAGATGATACCCCTCCAGAGTTTTACCTCACATGATGTACATTTTTCTGTCTCTTTCTCATAGTTAACCCTCAAGCTAGTACATGATTTTAAATTGATTGAATTTTGCCCTCACCCTTTGCAAACATTATGTATGTACATACATGTTTTTTTTATTTCATTGAATTGTGTACCTACCTTCATTATAACAGACTTATGAAGTTTACCGAGTGACGTAAAGAGAACTTTTACCCTTTGGGAAAATATCATCCCATGAATTGGGGTAACATTAGTATACGTACGAAAATGGATATGTATGTACATAGTAGTTCCTGTAACTAATTTTACACCAATCAGTTATTTCTTTTTTAAGGGTAATGTATTAAACTAAATTTTAAATCAAATTACAGTAACTTTAATTCAATTTAAAAGTTAGCTTAATACTTAGGGTGCATGATTAGGGTCATATTTAGTGTTCAAATTCTAGAAGTAAGCATTTATTAGCATTTTTAGAAACCGTCCCAAGAAACTTACACGAAAACTTCCCCTTATGCGAGGGGGTCTGGAACCTAACCTTGTGTAAGTTCAGGGTACAGGCAATCCTCCGGTTACAATGACGTTTCCGTTTTTGAGACGCGTCGTAAGCCAAAAATCACCGTAAGCCAAAATATCGTCAAAAATCATAAGAAAACCTTACTTTTAATGCTTTGGGTGCATTAAAAAGTATGTAAACTGCATTCTTATAGCATTTTTCATCAAAAAAGCCTTCAACTTTTGAATATTTTTCATTTTTGGAGACATGTGTCTTCTGCCAGATTGGTGTTGTAAGTGGTGTAACCCTGGAACATGGAACAAGTGCTGTAAACCTGGAAATAATGTCTGATAAATATAATGGAAAAGCACTGTAACCTCGGAACGTCGTAAGCTGGGGACTGCCTGTGTTACTGTACTTGTCATTTGCTTTTTTATGTATTTTTTAATGTTACTATTCATTCAGTTATTTTAATATTACTTGTCATTTTCTTTTACTGGTGATGTCTTTTTATGTATGTTTTTATTGACGTTAATATTGTTGCTAGTATATTCATAATTGTGAATTCAGCCGTTTTATAAACTATTTGACAAGTAGTCAGTTTTTTCATTTCTGTACTTATGGGGTCATTGGACCAATTCCTTTCCTTCCTTTTGACGTTGTTTGTGGTGTTGAGTAGTTAAGTGATCTAGACGGATATTGTTTCTGGTGTTTGTAATGGCCTTATTATACATATTTTTAATATGATTGTTTCTTCACTTTGCTTTTAGGAGAGCTTTCTTGCTTAGTACTTGTTTTGTGTTTGTATTACTTTGTGCCCCGAAGATGTGTTGAATACATAAAAGTACTTTGCACCCTATGTTTTCATTTTAAACTTTCCTAGTGGCTTCAGCCAATAATGGTATACGTACTACGTAGTTGAAAGCTCATGTTTTTTTAAGAATTACAAGTTTATTAATGTAACTAATGCCTTATAAACATATTTCCACACAGCAGCTTAAAACTTGTTCTTTTTTTTATTTCTACAAACAGTTCAAGGCACATTAAATGAGATTTTTAATTTTATTTGAATAGTTTACTTTAGTTATTATAAAAAGATATTTGTTTTTACTTAGAGCCTAATGGCTTTGCTTGGTTATATATATTGTTAAGATAAGGTAAAATTTCCTTCTGTTTTCAGAACATCAGAACTGGTTTGGTGTTGATGATGCCATGGGTCCTGTGGCTATTAGCATTAGGAAAGAAAAACTTGAAGATGTCACAGACAATGCTCATAGTTTACCAACATATCAGTACCGTATTATCATTAGAACTGCTGAGGTAATATGATTGGGAATGAGATTTGTTTACAGATGTTGTTAATGTATTTTGAATTTTATGACTGCTTTTTATTAAAAAATTTATTGTAACAATCTGAAGAAATGAGTTTGAATTTCTATTTTCAGCTCTATAGCTGTCAAGGAACTGTGTTGGAGGAAAGTCTTGGTAGGCCTAGTGGAGAAAAGGGGAGAGGATCCGGATCACGTGAATTGTTGGAATATGTTTGTCCTCAGCTCTCTGTAGGATCATTACGTTTAGGTCAAGCAACTCCACAAACAGAAGAAGCACTGTTAAGATTAGATGATTTAGGCATTCACAACAAATTTAAGGTACAGTATATTTTTTCTACTATGGAATTCCAGCTACAACCTGAGAATAGAGCATTCTTATGAGATCCGTCTTTTTAAGACTAAAGTAAAAGCCATGTGAAAATTACTTATGAGAGTTCTTAAGCTCAAGACTAAGGTACAAGATAATTCATAAAAACTAGAGTATCACTAACTTTAGTAATTGTGGTATGATTACGGTAAGCACACTTTTGATGTAAAGCACACTAAATTCTCAGAGATCAGACACTTCTGTAAGAAGCCGCTGATGATTAAAAGAAAAAATATTTAAATAATAATTAATTTAAGTGACTGAACTAATAAGTAAACAATTTGGTATAAATTTAGCATTTATTTTTAGTTAGAATTATGGTTGTCTGTTTGTGATGAAACAAATTATTTTAACCCTCTTACGCCGAAGGGGTATAATAAAAATCGTCTCCCATATGCTGGGGCAGTCTCGGAGTGAGTGCCGAAGCGGAAAAAATATTTCAAAAAATCACAGCGCGCTTAGTTTTCAAGATTAAGAGTTCATTTTTGGCTCCTTTTTTTGTCATTGCCTGAAGTTTAGTATGCAATCATCAGAAATGAAAAAAAATATCTTATCATATATAAATAATGCGATATATGATAGCGCGAAAACAAAATTTCATATACAGTAATACTTTGGGTTACGAACCGATTAGTATACGAATTTTTTAACTTACGAAGTGACGATCATTCTGGAATACGAATTCGCTTGGAATACGATGCGCGAATTTTCCTCATGGGAGCGCGAATTTGTTTACCATCGGATGACGGGATCTGCGAACGGCATTTTTTTGGCCAAAACCTGAACGCCTGCTTTGTTTACATCGGATGAGCGTGGGATCTGCGAACGCATTTTTTTCGGCCAAAACTTAACGCCTGCTTTGTTTTACATCGGATGAGCGTGGGATCTGCGAACGCATTTTTTCGGCCAAAACTTAACGAGAGTCACGTGACTTCCTCCTACGCATCCCTTGACCCTTTTTAAACCATAACTCTTTCAATATCTCGCTGGCGGTAAGATTGAACGCATCTGTCCGTGATACGCTCTCAAATTTGCTTAGTGATTTCGCACGTGTTGTGTTTTCCGTAATAGTGCTTATACATTACTATTACCCAAATACTAAAGACAATGGCTCCCAAGATGACGAAGGCAAGCAGCAAGAAGGAAAGCATAAGAAAGAGGAGATGATTACAGTCGAAATGGAGAAGGAAATTATCCAAATGCATGATAAAGGCGAGTGCGTGAAAGACATTGCAGCATTCTTCAGCGGTCGCAATCAACGATCTGCACTATTTGAAGAAAAAGGAAGAATTAAAGCCAGTAAAGCATCAAAAGGTGTCACAGTATTGACGAAACAACGGCCTTATATTCTCGACGATGTAGAAAATTTGCTCATAGAAAAATATTTTTTCAAAATTGTGAAAGACAACATAGTGTTGCGTAAGCGTAAAATTAGTGATCGTAGTGAACGGTGCTCTCTAGAGAAAGAACCAGAAAGTCTTCCAGAAGTGTTCACGGAGGGAGATTTCCCCCCCAAGCCCTAACCCTCTCCTCCTCACCCTTCCCCTCCTCCCGTCTCCGTCAAGCCAGCAGCCACACTCGCCAAAGTAAAGTTCAGGTTTTAACGGTGCATGCCATATTAAATCTAGTGTTTATATTTAATTTCATTCTTCAATTTTATAATTTTTATGTAATTCCTACACGAATTTTCAACCTTAGTGAACAAAATAAATGGAAAAATATGAATTGAAATGGTTATTCATGGTCGGGTGGAACGCATTATTTGCTTTTTATAACATTCTTATGGGAAAATCCATTTGGTTACGAATTTTTTAGGTTACGAAGCAGGTTCTGGAACGGATTAAATTCGTAACCCAAGGTATTACTGTATAATTATATTCAAATCGTGCTGTGAGCAAAACGGTTAAAGCTAAGGAGTTAATTTTTTTCATTGTATTGTACACTAAATTGCAATCATTTTGGTATATAACACATTGTAAAACGATCAAAGCAACAGAGAGAAAATATTATCACAAAATGATGCATGAATTCGTAACTCGTGGACATAAAAAAATATTTTTTTCAAAAATTCACCATAAATCTAAATATTGTTCTAGAGAAATTATTGAATATTACTATACTGTAAGAGTTTTAGCTTACAATTTCAGTTTTTGACCATATCAGACGAGTTAAAGTTGACCGAATGTCGAATTTTTTTATATATTTTTTTTATATGCAAAATATTTTGAAAATGAGAAAAGCTACAACCTTCAATTATTTTTTGTTGCATTCTACATAAAATTGCGCACATTTTCATATATAAAACTCTATGAAACACCTAATATGAAACTGAGCAAATATAACTATAATGCGATGTACGCATTTCAGAGATTTGCGGCAGAGAACCTGCGCACGAAGGGAAGGAAAGTTTTTTGTTTAAATATTTTGAAAATGAGAAAAGCTACAACCTTCAATTATTTAGTGTTGTATTCTACATGAAATTGCACACATTTTCATATATATAAACTTTATGTAACGGCTAATTTAAAATGTAAACATTACGACAATCGCACAAAAAAATTTCTGATTTTTTCGGAACGGTTACCACGCAGACGCAAGGAAAAGGTGTTTGTTTGTTTGTTTTGTTTGTTTGTTTGTTTGTTTTGTTTTTTTTTTTTTTTTTTTTTTTTTAAATTCACCATAAAATCCGAAATATTGTGCTGGAGACTTCCAATTTGTTGCAAAATGAAGGTAAATGATTAAATATTACTAGAATATAAGAGTCTTAGCTTACAATTGCATTTTTTGACCAATTTGTAGAGTCAAAGTTGACTGAAGGTTGAAATTTTGGCACGTCATTATTTATATGAAAATATTTCAAAACTGGGTTGTTTTTAGTTGTATTGTGCATGAAATTGCGCACATTTCCATATATAAAACTTTATGTAACGGCAAATTTAAAATGGTGCAAACATTACGACAATCGCACGAAAAAATTTATCGGAAGAGTTACCGCGCGGACGTAAGGAAAATGTTTTTTTTCATAAATTCACCATAAATCAAAATATTGTGCTAGAGACGTCCAATTTGTTGCAAAATGAAGGTAAATGATTGAATATTACTAGAATTTAAGAGTTTTAGCTTACAATTGCATTTTTCAACCATTTTGGTAGAGTTAAAGTTGACCGAAGTTGGAATTTTTTTGGCACTGATCATTATTATTTTATGAAAATATTTCAAAACTGATAAACTGATAAGATACTCAGAAGCTCAAATGCCATTACAGCAGTTCTTCAAGAACATTATCCTAAACAATGCGTATAGTATCAGTAATGAATTCACTGGGCTCATGTAATCAAGGAACACGTGGTCTCTGAGTTATGGTGAGTTTATTTTATGATAAGAATATTGTAAGGTGGAAATATTTTAAGTCAAACTAGGATTTTAATGCACCTAATGTAACATAGTGTGTACAGTTGAAATGTTAAAACCAATCATCGTAGACTTGCTGCAAGCTACTGTGTATATGTAGGATCATTGAGATGCTCTTTAAAGGTTCAAAAAGATTTCTTGCCGTAGCCTGGATTGCCATCAGGCTAAGAAAGAGTCATATGGCATTTTTCTATACCTGGTCTTCCATCCAGATACCAAGCAATTTTTCTTATTTGATAAAAAGGCTCAGCATTTTTCTTCAAGCTGAAAGTGGCTTCTATTGATGCCAAAGATTTCACAGCATCACTTATTTGCCTTTAATTTTCTCCTCAGAACATTATACTGAATGGGTTCCTTGTTATTAAGCTTCTCCTAATGAATATTATCTTAAATTGGTTCCTGTTATTAAGTTTTCTCATAAAGAATATTATCCTGAATGGGTTCATTCTTATTAACCCTCTTACGCCGATTGGACGTATTAAACGTCGAGTCAAAATGTCTCCCGTATGCCGATTGGACGTATCATACGTCGGCTCAAAAAAGTTTTTTTAAAAATTCGCGGAAAATACTTATAGGCCTACCAGCCGAAAACTTTTGTATCACGCGCCTTGGGGATGCTGGGAGTTCACGGATCAAGGCGTTGTTTTGTTTACAATCGCTACGCCAGGCGCGCAAGCGCGAATTTCTTTCTTATCGCACTAAAAAGTATCAGTGACACATCTCGGAAATTATTTCGTCACTTTGACATAATTATTGCACCATTTTAAATTATCCTTTACATGAAGTATTATATATGAAAATGTGCGCAATTTCATGCACAATACAACTAAAAAATACTCATGATTGTAGCTTTATCAATTTTGAAATATTTTCATATAAATAACGATAAGTGCAAAAATTTCAACCTTCGGTCAACTTTGACTCTACAGAAATGGTCGAGAAACGCAATTGTAAGCTAAAATTCTTATATTATAGTAATATTCAATCATTTGCCTTCATTTTGCAACAAATTGGACGTCTCTAGCACAATATTTCGATTATGGTGAATTTATGAAAAAACCTTTTCCTTACGTTCGTGCGATAACTCTTCCGATAAATTTTTTCGTGCGATTGTCCTAATGTTTGCACCCTTTTAAATTTGCCGTTACATAAAGTTTTATATATGGAAATGTGCGCATTTCATGCACATACAAAAGACAACCCCTGGTTGTAGCTTTTATCAGTTTTGAAATATTTTCATATATAACGTTAAGTGCAAAAATTTCAACTTTCGGTCAGCTTTTGACTCTACCGAATGGTCGAAAAACGCAATTGTAAGCTAAAACTCTTATTAATTCTAGTAATATTCAATCATTTACCTTCATTTTGCAACAGACTTGGAAGTCTCTAGCACAATATTTTGATTTATGGTGAATTTATGAAAAAAAAAAAAATTACGTTCGCAAGCGGTAACTCTTCCGAAAAAATCAGAATTTTTTTGTGCGATTGTCGAAATGTTTGCACCATTTAAAATTAGCTGTTTCATAAAGTTTTATATATGAAAATGTGCGCAATTTCATGTAGAATACAACTAAAATGATTGAAGGTTGTAGCTTTTCTCTTTTTTCGAAATATTTGCATATAAATCACGATAAATTAGAAAAAAGAAAAAAAAAAAACCACGTTCGGTCAAATTTGACTCTACCGAAATAGTTGAAAAACGCAATTGTAAGCTAAAACTCTTACGGCCTAGTAATATTCCGTCATGTTTCTTCATTTTGAAACAAATTTGAAGTCTCTAAAACAATATTGTGATTTATGGTGAATTTTTGAAAAATATATTTACCTTCACTCCGCGCGCCGATTCGCGGCCGCAAGTCTCCGAAATACGTACATGGCATTATCCTAATATTTGCTCCTTTCATATTAGCCTTTTTATAGAGTTTCATATATCAAAATGTGCGCAAATTCATGAAGATACAATAAAAATAATTGAAGGTTGTAGCTTTTTCCATCTTCGAAATATGTGCATATGAAAAAATATATATATTAAAATTTCGACATTCGGTCAAAATTAACTCGTCCGAAATGGTCGAAATCTGCAATTCTAATCTAAAACTCTTACAGTATCGTAATATTCAATCATTTGTCTTAATTTGAAACAAATTGGAAGTCTCTAGAACTTATTTAGAATTACGGTGAATTTTTGAAAAAAAAATATTTTTTTGCGTCCGCGCGTTTACGAATTCGTACATCATTTTGTGATAATATTTTTCCGGTGTTACTTTTATTGTTTTACAATGTATTATATCTCAATGATTGCAATTTAGTGTACAATACAACGCAAAAAAAGTAACTGGTTAGCTTTGACCGTTTTCTGCACAGCGTGATTTGAATACAATTATGTATGAATTTTTTTTTTTTTTTTCGCCTACCATATATCGCATTATATTTACATATGATAAATGATATTATTTTTCATTTCTGATAGGTTGCATTCTAAACTTCAGGCAATGACAAAAAAAGGAGCCAAAAATGAACTCTTAATCTTCAAAAGTACGCGCGCTGTAATTTTTTGAAAAAAATTATTTTTTCCACTTCCTTCGCTCACTCCAAACCAGGCCCGGCATACGGGAGACGTTTTGATTTTTAGGGCTCCGGCTTAAGAGGGTTTAAGTTTCTCCTCGAGAACATTATCCTCAATTGGTTCCTTGTAATTAAGTTTCTCCTGAAGAACATTATTGTGAATGGGTTCCTTGTTTTATTAAGTTTCTCTTTAAGAACATCTTGAGAAGGTACCTTGCAATTAAGTTTCGTGTCAAAAACATTATCCTGAATGGGTTCCTTGTAATTCAAGTTTCTCTTCAAAAACATTATCCTGAATGGGTTCGTTGCAATTAATTTTCTCCTTAAGAACATTATCCTGAATGGGGTTCCTTGTATTCAAGTTTCTCTTCAAAACATTATCCTGAATGGGTTCGTTGCAATTTAATTTTCTCCAACTAAGAACTTATCCTGAATGGTTCGTTGCAATTAAGTTTCTCCGTAAGAATGTTATCCTGAATGGGTTTCTTGCAATTAAGATTCTGACAAAAAATATCATCCTGAATGGGTTACTTGTTACTGAGTCCTCAAGAACATTTGTCCTGAATGGTATCCTTTCTCCTCAAGAATATATCCTGAATGGGTTCCTTGTTATTGATTTCTCATAACATCCATAATGTTTTCCTTCTTATTAAGTTTATCCTCAAGAATATTATCCTGAATGGGTTCCATGTTTATTAGTTCTCCTCAAGAACATATCATGAATGGGTTCCTTGTTGAGTTCCTTGTTATTTATTTTCTCCTCAAGAACATTATGCTCAAGGGGATCCGTGCAATTAAGTTTCTCCACGAGAACATTATCCTGAATGGGTTCCTGTTATTAAGTTTCTCCTTAAGAATACTATCCTGATGCAATTAAATCTTAATGAACAGATATTGTGGCAGGATAACAAGCTTAAAAGCAAGCGGGCAAATCCCCCCCACATAAACTTAATCCAGCTGCCCAACTCACCCTCCGTCACACTTTCCTCTTTACACTACGGAATATGCAAGACAATTGACCTACACACACACACACACACACACACACACACGTACTCACCCAACTGCAGATACTCAGGGGTATGCTGTGCTGTCCGCTCGTTGAGGTCATTGAGACACTAACAACAAGAAGACAGCAACCAAGAACCACAACCCCACAACGCAACAACCAAGGACCACAACCCAACAACACAACACCCAAGGACCATAACCCAACAAAAAACAAGGAATATAACCACAACAAAAGACCACTGCACAAACAATCACCAACACAATAAACAACAACACACATACCCACTAACAACACTAAGAAATCACAACAGCTCACCAACAAAAACCCTCAACAACTCACAACCACACCAAGAAACCTCAACAGCTCCCCAACAACAACCCTCAACCATAACAACTCACAAAACTCACAAGTACAACAAATCTAACAATACAAGCACAACAACTCTTAAGCAACAATATGAAACTAAACAAAACAAATAACAAATCAATAACACAACTCGACTGACTTTCAGCTCCTTCAAGACTGTTGTCGACACTACTATCACCAGCTCTCACCAAAGACTAACCAAAAACTCACTCAAAACACAGAACTCTAAATTCCAACAGCACCAGCAGACAACCCAGAACTCACCAACAGCCAATTCAATCGTTAACCATCCAACCACCAGTTACTCTCTCTCTCTCTCTCTCGTCTCTCTCTTCTCTCTCTCTCTCTCTCTCTCTCTCACACATGACATTGTCAAATGGAACTCCATAACTCCTCCATAATATACTCACATGAGTAGTAATAACAGGTTTTGAGTGGTTGACGGATTTACTTGTGGTAAGTAACATATTATGCACCGTTGATATGGGGGAATGGGTGGGAAAGAGGTGCCCACTTATTTCTATACCCCATAATTCACTAATGGCATGTTTAAACTAGTTGAGATAAAGTGGTCACCTCATGACAGTTGTGTACTTGACTTCAGGAAGAGATGTGCTGCCTCCCTCTCTCTCTCACATGATGTCTTATTATATATTTACTCATAAATATAACCAGGAGTTGCTGTTGGTTTTACTTCTTACCTTTTGTGATAACATGTCGGTTATAATTGTAATTTTGCAAATAAAACTGCAAAGAAATATTAGGAAAGACAGTATAATCCCAAAAAGTTACTGCGATTTCGATCTCAATAAATTTACGTAAATATTTTACAATTTTTAAATATATGACAGATTTCACTCTTATGAAACATATTATGGCCTTAGTGTATGCGATAATCGCATTTTTGCATTGAAATAAAAGATAAATATGGAGTATGCTAGGTTGCCAGTTAGTGAATTTTGAACGAAATCCTATGGAGTCATGTCGCATGAGATTTGAGCATCACTGTACATAATAGTTTATAATATGATACAGTAATTCATATTTCATTGAGAGAGAGAGAGAGCAGCTTGGGATGAGCGTAACTGTTGAATAGCTTGAGAGAGCAGCTTAGGACGAGAATACTGTCACTAGCTTAAAATAACAAATGAAATTTGTATTTTAAATATTTTTATGGTGATAAGAAATGAACATGGATAGTGATAAGATATTCTTTTGTATACTGTTATAATGTGATAATCATTGAGTCAACTATAGAAGTTGTATTGAAGCACAGTTTCGTAAATCACAGAATAATAGATCAGTATTATAGTTTTTTTCTGTAAGTGATGAGAGAGAGAGAGAGAAAATTTGCTATTTACATTCATAGTATATGAAAATTTGTAAATGAGTCTGTCCTAAAAATGCATTTAATCACGAAAAGAAGAAGAAAACACAGTAATTAGTGAATCTTGCTCGTACCAACGAGACTAGGTTTGGTGACGTCACGGTGGTCATAGGTATTTTTTTCGTGAATGAATTTACATTTGTGATAAAAAAAATAGTTACTGTACTGCTTAGAGTACCATACTGGAATATTAATGTAATCACATCAAAATAAAGTAATCATTGCATGCTGTAAACATGTAAAGTGTATTTTTGTCTTGAAAAATGCATTCCCCAAGGAATTATTCCTTGAAGAGGCTTTTTATTATGAGATATATCCAATATATAAGATATGCATTTTATTATGAATATGATGAATAATATATAAAGTAAAAATGGTTTTATTACGTTTACGCTTCGTCGCCGATCACAAACAACAATACGATAATCTATGACAATTATCGTTTGTATGACTGCAGTGTTCATCGAAGTTGATTACGTTATACCAAAACAATAAATGAAGTTCGAATTGAAAATTAATGTTTTCCTAAATGTTATAACTACTGTAATTACACTACTACTATTAACATTTCTAAAAGGTTAAGAATGACAAAGGTGCTGTTAAGTGTAAAACTCGATGTTTCATTTCTGCTGGCTCTCAACTACAAGTTGATGTCATGATGTGGAATTATTCCATGAGGCTATATATTATGAGGATATGCCATAATATATAAGGTGAGAATGGTTTTATTACCTTTATTGTCAGTTAATATAATGTGAATCTGTTCATGCATTTGCTGGTTATCGGAACCGGACGAGGCTTAGCCTACAACGGACAAGCCCTGATGCTGGGATTCATACCAGTGATATAGATTGAGAAGTGGTCCAAGAAAAACCCTTGATTAACTGAATCCGTGATTGCTGATCCACGACTAAGCGAGGCCCCACTGTATTACTGGCAAGTCCCTGGTTATCGGTGGGGTTTTCTGTTGCTGATGGCCTACCTGATGATAAGCAAAAATTACTGATAACCGAAAATCTGCGATTTATGGTGCTAATGGCACCAATAATTAGTTAATGGTGCCTCTGTTAGGTATATATCACACCATAACTATTATTGGGCACTGACATCGGTGCTGCAATTTTTGGCACTAGACAGTCCCATAAAACCCATCGCCAATACCTGGGGGACTGCCTGTTTATTATTATTATTTGTTATTATTATTATTATTGATTATTATTAATTAATTATTATTATTATTAATTATTATTATTATTATTATTGTTGTTATTGTTATTATTATTATTGTTGTTGTTGTTGTCATTATTATTATTATTATTATTATTATTATTATTATTATTATTATTATTATTATTATTCAAAAGATGAACCATATTCACATGGAACAAGCCTACAAGGGCTATTGACTTGAAATTCAAGCTTCCATGGAATATGGTGTTCATTAGAAAGAAGTAACAGAAGGTAAATGAAAGTACAAGAAGAAGAGATGACTTAATAAAAAAGAAAAAATGAATTAACAAGTAAAGAAATACGTAAATAGACAAAAATTGGAGTAAATTGTTATAATGCAAGGATGATAAGGCTGCAATGCATTGCAGCTTCGCTAGAACTTTTAAGTTTCAGTTGCATGATATCATAAGGGAGACCATTCCACAGTCCAACTGTATGAGAAATTAAGGACCTCTGGAACTGAGAAGTTTGACAGTGAGGCACATTTACCGCTTATGGAAGGCCATGTAACCTAACAAATTGCATTGATTTTATCAGTGTTATAAATATGTGAAGCCAAATGTAGGAAACCTAACTTTATACAACATGACACTTTCACAAGCACACGGTGCGAGTCAAAAGTTACAAATAGAATAGTTAAAAGCTCAGGCTCATTTAGCAGAGTCCCATCCACTTGAAGGGTACGATGATGGGGTAAGTCTGTACAAGGTCTGCTAATCAATAGTGTTCATTTTACCAGAGTTCAGCCTTGTACCTGACTGACTGCACCTTTCACTAAACTGGTCTATGTCACGACTGAGACTAAGGGCAGTTTCATTTCTCATAAGGGGAAACTATTCCACTCACAAGTATTGTATCACCGGCATACTGAGCAATTGTGTTTCCCAAGCCAACTATATCACTTGTATGGTACACTAAGATATAACAGTGGACCAAGAACACTACCTACCCTTCGAAACTCCAGACACAATAGGCCTGGGTTTATTAAAGATCCTATCAACAGAAACTTGCTGCTGCCGATCTGTAAGGAGATCTTGAAGTAAAGAGTATTAATTATTGAAGTGCTTTGGAATTAAAGGGTAGGATTTTGCACCTTATGCTTCACAGATTATGTGTAAAATGTGTTTTCATAGTTCATACAAGTACTAGCTAAGTCTTTTAGAGTGCTTAGAAATTAAAGGGTAAGTTTTTGCCCTTTATCTTAGGTGTAAAGTTTTATTAATATACTGAACCACCATTCAGGTCTATTAAAGAATGTCTGTTCTTTCTCAGATTGGTGTGCTATATTGTCGTGCTGGTCAGACAACTGAAGAGGAAATGTACAATAATGAGAGTGCAGGTCCAGCATTTTCTGAATTTTTAGAGATTTTAGGACAGCGAGTTAGATTAAAAGATTTTGATAAATACCGTGGAGGTTTAGATCGTAAAAGTAAGTATAGAACTTTGACTCTTGTTTGCACTATATATTTAGATTTTTTTTCAGGTTTACTGTATTACAATAAGATATTTACAGATATGTTGAGTGATTAGTTCTTGTTGGATTTGGACTGCAATATAGATATTTTTCTCTGGTAGCCTTCAGTCAGTCTTGGAGGAGAAAACTGAAAAGTTGCTGCTTCATCATCCTATGGAAAGAATTTGTTTAGAGTTAAATTTTTTTATGTGCTGAACTCTCATGTCAGTAGTTTTGACTTCTTTCTCACATTATTAATATTTAACTACTGCATGTTAAATAAAGCTATCAAGCTATAAATACTTCTATTGAATCCATGCATGTTTGAATATATCTGAAAAATTACTTTATTTCTATTTTTTGTTGCTGATCTGTTGCGCAAACAATTGTTAAGACTCACTTTTTGCGTAGTGTAGTTGACCATTGATAACATTTAGCCTTTTAAAGTCTTTGTAATTCCACCTGACCACCCTTCCAAATTTGGTTTATCCTTACTTCTATATATGTTTTTTTCAAATTTACAGCCATATTTACCAGTATACAGTTTGTACCCAATAAATTCTTTAGCAGAATGAACATTTTCTATTTTGCAGTCATCGTTAAAAAATTAATCGACATCCTTATCATGATTGTTTTTTCCAAATTCCCCTCTCAGAATATGTATTTTTCATTACCATCTTTAAGAAGACTTCGGGCTGTGTCTCAATAATTAATGAACAACTGGGTGGTACAGCCTACACACCTGGAATTTGTGTATGCAGTCACGTGAAATCTGGTCTCATTCTCTCCTCACTCTCATGCTATTCATTATTTCCTTGTAAGTTTTGACAAGAAGGACTGTAGTAATGGCCATCATTATTGAAGTAGTGTAAATCATCTAATTCACACATACATTCTCAATTCACTTGTCATTTATGTGTAAATTATAGTAAAGAACTGTCTGTCATTGACTGTTTACATCCTCTTCATCTCTTGTTGTGTATTGTTATTGTATTAAAAGTTTTGGCAGAGTTAGTATCCCTCAATAAAAGTTTCAGCAAATGATGAACACCTGCTGAAACTCGTAGCTTATAACTTACTTCAGATGATGTAAGAATTTTGTAAAGTTTTGTATGCCATGCCAAATGAATAATTGTTGTAATAATGTAGAGATAGTATGTAAACGCAAGTATGAAACAGTAGCAACTCGCTTGGTCTAAAATGAGCCGATAAATGCGCATAAACGCACATGCAGTCTGTGTTGCACTGTTTTTTTGTGTTTTTATCTTACCTTTCGGTTAGTGTTGCGTTCATTACTGTATTTAACAGCTTTTAGAACTTGCCATTCAACAATATTAACCTTCTTAAGATATTGAACCTATTTAAATTTTTATTAAACCCGACTCACTGCCTAACCATTCCATTCACTTATTTAAAGATATACAAATTAATTAAAAAATTTGTTATTTCATATAAGAAACTTACGCCAATAAATATTAACATAGCTATATTTTCCACCGATCGCGCAGACAGCAGCTTCAATACAAACAAAAAAATCACAGTAATTGCCTTCTGTTTTTGTGTAAGCTGACTACCCACCCGCCCACCCCCCTGCTATCGGGGAACAATAAGAAACAAAGCAGAAACACTTTTTCTTCTTCAGGCCTTTGACATAATAATCGAATGTTTTGCAGCAGCTGCTTTGGTTAGATTTGTTTTCATTGTTGGTAATTTTGGGTCCTTAACCTTTCTGGGTCTTCAGTGAAGTAGTAGTCCACCCTTTATTTGTGTAGCTCAAACTTTGTCAGCCTTGAAGTTCAAATTGTTTTAATACCTGATTTTGTGATTTATTATGTTGGAACTCTTGAGTACACTCCACCATTATGGGATGGGTTTTAAGATCAGTTTTTTACAAAAGCCACTTATTCTTACAGTTTGTTCAAACAGTAGGGGAACAACAAGAAATTCAAAAGATCACAAACATGTGATGAATGCAAAGATTGGGACAATAGGCCAGGGAACGGTGTTAAAATCCCATATAGAAAGCTTGATATGGATAGCAAGAGGAAGGTTTCCGCTAGAAATGCCCAAAAGTAGGGATCTCTAAGCCTAGAACCACACCCCTTGGACCCTAGTTGTTGTAGATGATCTTGCCATTCCTTTTTCTCCCTGCTTTGTCCCTTTCCATCCTACTGTCCCCCCATAACATTGTATGTTTCTTCTCACCTGTGACTAGCCTCACATGGTTTCTGACCTTGTAAGTTCGATTTTAGTGGTGAAATGTTGTGCTGAATTGGAGTCATACCTTAAAAGTTCCTGATGGATAAAGTGCATAGTGTTGTGCCATGGAAGGAAGTGGCTGCCCATCCTGCCGGGTTCCATCAGATGAAGGTCCCTGTAATACTCCCCTGAAATTGGGAGAAGACAAACCGAGGTTGATAAGGTATCTATTAATGAGCATCAGTAGTCTTCAGACTCTGAGAATTCCAGTCCTGGCAAGAGGCGCCATTGGCAAATTCCAGGCGAGTCTCATTCTTTAAAGAGGCGCAAGGACGATGTGGACAGCTTTTTGCCTCTTCCGTGTAAAAGAGTTAAGGATCCTCCTCACAGTCCTCAACTGTTTTGCAGTGCTTTGTGCAGTCCTGAGTACTCTTCACCCAAGCATCCCTTAGTCAAGAAACCCCCTTCATCTTTGTCCAGGTCCCCAAAGTCCTCTCTCGAGTGCCAAGCTCCAGTTCCAGCCTACAAGCACCCACTGCTAGCCTACAAGCATTTGGTGCCAGCTGTCAAGCGCCTGCAGTAAAGTGCTTGGTGCCGCAGCCAAACGCCCTACTCCCTCTTTGTCAGCTTCTATACTCCTGTTTTTTTCCATCTGTCCATCCGCCTCTGGTGATTGTGTATGGTAACACTGCGTCCCGGGCTTCAGATAGTTATATTCAGCTTACATTCAACAATAATAACAATATCCTATTTCGAATATTAATGGTGTAATTCGCATACAGTAAATTATTAAAACACTTTTCAGTTGCAAATGTACACCCAGATATCCTTTTATTGACCTAAAACTACACATAGCGTAACTCTCTAAATCCTGGGACGCAGTGTTACCATACGCAAAAACCACAGGCGGGTGGACAGATGGAAAAAAATAGAGTATAGTTCCTCTGCACCTGTGATAAGAGAGATGTCATTGGTGCCCATCAGGTAACAGGTGGTTGACATTCAGGGTTTTCTCCAAAAAAAATCCAGTTGTGACCAAACCTAAGAACTTGTATTTGTCCCTGGTGTCTTCAGGTGATGAGCATTTAGTGCAAGAGCCAGCCTCTTCAGCTTATGCATCTCTGCTGAAATATTTCCTGGCGACATTTCTGTTGCACTTCCAGCCTGTGGCACCAGTTTTGCTTGCCTCGACTTTCCTTATGAGAAATCAAACTGATGTCAGTGCTCATCTTCCCAAGATGGTTCTTTCCTCCTCTGAGAAAAGCACTCAAAGAGGTTCAGAGATTGGCTCTTGGTGAAGAGAGAGCGGGTAAGATTGACTTTACTTTCTACATTCAAGGTTGACGAGCCAGGAGAAACCTGTCATACGGCTACAGGAGAAGTTCCCATCCTTGGGAGCCACTGCTTCCTCCCAGGGAGACTTCTTGAGGCTTATTGACTCAGCAAGCCGTTTAGCTTTTTTGTCGGCAAAAGTGATATTCGCTACCATAGAACTGGATCACCTTTTTAAGAATATATTTAAAGTTCTCAAAGTGTTCAGTTTTCTCAACTGGCCAGTTGTGGCCCTCGCTCAGAAAATCAAGGCCTGCACTGATTTGGCAGGAGACTTCACTGCAGACTGGCTTGGCGCACTGTCGTGCACAGCAAAGCCATCAGAGACGGCTCCCTAGAGCTTGCAGCTCTTTTTTTTTCTCTAGGGGTTCTCAAAAATAGAGAATTGTGGTGCTCCTTCACTACTAAAGGAGTAACTTTTTACTTCAGAAGTCTGCTTTACTATACTCTCCTTGCAACTACCTGTATCTTTTTCCCCAGTCTGTAGTCAAGGAATTAGCTATGGACCGCAGAAAAATTCAACTTAGAACTGCTGCCTCAGTACCCTAAAGAGTCAGTCTTTGCCACGTCAGTGATAAGCCTTTCATGGGA
>NC_061110.1:53562924-53612307 GCF_015104395.2 Macrobrachium nipponense | reverse complement strand
TCCCATGAAAGGCTTATCACTGACGTGGAAAGACTGACTCTTTAGGGTACTGAGGCAGCAGGTTCTAAGTTGAATTTTTCTGCCGGTCCATAGCTAATTCCTTGACTACAGACTGGGGAAAAAGATACAGGTAGTTGCAAGGAGAGTATAGTAAAGCAGACTTCTGAATAAAAGTTACTCCTTTAGTAGTGAAGGAGCACCACAATTCTCTATTTTTGAGAACCCCTAGAGAAAAAAAAAAGAGCTGCAAGCTCTAGGGAGCCGTCTCTGATGGCTTTGCCTGTGCACGACAGTGCGCCAAGCCAGTCTGCAGTGAAGTCTCCTGCCAAATCAGTGCAGGCCTTGATTTTCTGAGCGAGGGCCACAACTGGCCAGTTGAGAAAACTGAACACTTTGAGAACTTTAAATATATTCTTAAAAAGGTGATTCCAGTTCTATTGGTAGCGAATATCACTTTTCTTTGCCGACAAAAAAGCTAAACGGCTTGCTGAGTCAATAAGCCTCAAGAAGTCTCCCTGGGAGGAAGCAGTGGCTCCCAAGGATGGAACTTCTCCTGTAGCGTATGACAGGTTTCTCCTGGCTGTCAACCTTGAAGGTAGAAAAGTAAAGGCAATCTTACCCTGCTCTCTCTTCACCAAGAGCCAATCTCTGACCTCTTTGAAGTGCTTTTCTCAGAGGAGGAAAGAACCATCTTGGGAAGATGAGCACTGACATCAGTTTGATTTCTCATAAGGAAAGTCGAGGCAAGCAAAACTGGTGCCACAGGCTGGAAGTGCAACAGAAATGTCGCCAGGAAATATTTCAGCAGAGATGCATAAGCTGAAGAGGCTGGCTCTTGCACTAAATGCTCATCACCTGAAGACACCAGGGACAAATACAAGTTCTTAGGTTTGGTCACAACTGGATTTTTTTGGAGAAAACCCTGAATGTCAACCACCTGTTACCTGATGGGCACCAATGACATCTCTCTTATCACAGGTGCAGAGGAAACTATACTCTATTTTTTTCCATCTGTCCCACCCGTCCTGTGGTTTTTTGCGTATGCGGTAACACTGCGTCCCAGGATTTAGAGAGTTACGCTATGTGTAGTTTTAGGTCAATAAAAGGATATCTGGGTGTACATTTGCAACTGAAAAGTGTTTTAATAATTTACTGTATGCGAATTACACCATTAATATTCGAAATAGGATATTGTTATTATTGTTGAATGTAAGCTGAATATAACTATCTGAAGCCCGGGACGCAGTGTTACCATACACAATCACCAGAGGCGGATGGACAGATGGAAAAAAACAGGAGTATAGAAGCTGACAAAGAGGGAGTAGGGCGTTTGGCTGGCACCAAGCACTTTACTGCAGGCGCTTGACAGCTGGCACCAAATGCTTGTAGGCTAGCAGTGGGTGCTTGTAGGCTGGAACTGGAGCTTGGCACTCGAGAGAGGACTTTGGGGACCTGGACAAAGATGAAGGGGGTTTCTTGACTAAGGGATGCTTGGGTGAAGAGTACTCAGGACTGCACAAAGCACTGCAAAACAGTTGAGGACTGTGAGGAGGATCCTTAACTCTCTTACACGGAAGAGGCAAAAAGCTGTCCACATCGTCCTTGCGCCTCTTTAAAGAATGAGACTCGCCTGGAATTTGCCAATGGCGCCTCTTGCCAGGACTGGAATTCTCAGAGTCTGAAGACTACTGATGCTCATTAATAGATACCTTATGAACCTCCGGTTTGTCTTCTCCCAATTTCAGGGGAGTATTACAGGGACCTTCATCTATGAGAACCGGCAGGATGGGCAGCCACTTCCTCCTGGCACAACACTATGCACTTTATCCATCAGGACTTTTAAGGATGACTCCAATTCAGCCACAACATTCACCACTAAATCGAACTTACAAGGTCAGAAACATGTGAGCTAGTCACAGGAGAAGAAACTACAATGTTAGGGGGACAGAGGATGGAAGACAAGCAGGGAGAAAAAGGAATGGCAAGATCATCTACAACACTAGGTCCAGGTGTGGTTCTAGGCTTAGAGCCCTACTTTTGGCTCTAGCGGAAACCTTCCTCTTCATATCCCTATCAAGCTTCTCTATATGGGATTTTAACACCTTCCCCTGCCTATTGTCCCAATCTTTGCATTCATCACATGTTTGATCTTTTGAACTTGTCTGTCCCCTACTGTTTGAACAAACTGTAAGAATAAGTGGCTTTTGTAAAATGATATTGTTAAGATACAATAAAGTTTTGTACATACTTACCCGGCAGATATATACTTAGCTATAGACTCCGTCGTCCCCGACAGAAATTCGAATTTCGCGGCACACGCTGCAGGTAGGTCAGGTGATCTACCGCCCCTCCGCCGCTGGGTGGCAGGAATAGGAACGATTACCGTTCTAGAACCAGATTTTCTCTTCCACCTGTCTCCTGAGGGGAGGTTGGGTGGGCCATCAATCGTATATATCTGCCAGGTAAGTATGTACAAAACTTTATTGTATCTTAACAATATCATTTTTGTACATGGAGCTTACCCAGCAGATATATACTTAGCTGATTGACACCCTTGGTGGTGGGAAAGAGACAACTATTTACTGAATAGACAGGTAAACAACATAACAACATACGTTGTAGGTAATAAATAAATAAAACCTTGGTTCCTACTTGATCAGGCGGAAGCCTCCATGGCTAATGCCTAGGAATCCTGCTTTCGCCCTCAAGTAGCCTCAGCGAGGATGGTGACCTATTGGCCTAAGAGTTCTTGGGTGGGTCTGTCGATGGGGTCTTATCCATTTACTCGACAGAGCCTCTTACATGACAAATATGCCTATGCCTAGTGGCATAATTAAGGAGCACAACACCGATCCGATCACCTGATCCTAACACGAGGTTAGGTGCTTAAGTGGTTGAAAAGAGTTATCTACAAACTCCTTTCAAACAACCCAAAGAAAAAACACGACGTTAAATAAAATTTAACTCACTAGTTAAGGATCAGTATCTGCTCCCTATCCCAGCAATGTATCCGCAGACACGTATCAACCAAGAGAGAAGGATCCCTCGAAGGTTATCTTGACATCCTTCGGATAATGGGAAGTCAACACAGAGTTGCATCTCCGTATGTGACAGCTAATATGTCCTTATGACAATATTGTTAGGGAAAGAACAAGAATTCGGAAAGCTCGCACTTCATGCGCTTTTAATTCTCAGCTGTTTGAAGGAATCATCAATGCACTTATCAAGTGCTTAGGAGATCACAATGTCTCAAAGAAGGCCAGGGCGTTCTTTGATATAGATCTCTTCTGGGTGAAGCCTGGAGCCTGGCTAGCGCTTGGCAGGCTCCTAGCGCCTGTCTAGCGCCTCGCGCCATGGCTGGAGCCTTGCTGCCTGAATGGCGCCTAGGAGCCTGGCTGGAGCCTCGCGCCTAGATGCGCCTTGCGCCTGGCTGGCGCCTCGCTCCTGGCTGGGCCTGATTTTGGCTCCTCCTTCCTGGCTAGCGCCTCGCGCCTGGCTGGAGCTTGCGTCTGGCTGGTGGCCTTGCGCCTGGAAGGCACCTGGAGCCTGGCAGAAGACTTCATGATTACTGTCTATGAGTCTGCATGCCTCAAGAGTTTCAGCGAGGTAGGGACCTATGACTGACAAACCCTTCTGGATCATGTCAATGGGGCTAGCCCGCTTACACGACAGAGCCTTCTCGGATCGTGCCAATGGGGGCTGACCCACTTACATGGCAGAGCCTTACCTGTATCATATCAATGGGGACTAGCCCTCTTACATGACAGAGCTTTAGGTTTCTCTCATTACTGGAAGGAGCCTTGCGTCTGGATGGATCCTCAATCCTGACTGGAGCCTAGCCTTGAAGGAGCCTGGCACCTGGATGGCGCCTGGCTGAAGCTTTCTGGAGCCTGGCTGGCTCCTAGAGCCTGGCTGGCTCTAGAGCCCGGCCTGGCTCCTTAGAGCCTGCTGGCCTCCTAGAGCCTGGGCTCGGCCTCCTAGAGAGCTGGCGGCTCCTAGAGCTGGTTGGCTCCTAGAAGCCTGGTTGGCTCCTTAGAGCCTGGCTGGCTCCTAGGGCCGGCCATGGCCTGGCTCCATAGAGCCATGGCTGGCTCCTAGAGCCTGGCTGGCTTCCTAGAGCCTGGCTGGCTCCTAGAGCCTGGCTGGCTCCTAGAGCCGGCTGGCTCCTAGAGACCTGGCTGGCTCCTAGAGCCTGGGTGGCTCCTAGAGCCTGGTGGCTCCTAGAGCCTGGCTGGCTCCTAGAGCCTGGCTGGCGCCTCGCGCCTGGCTTGGCTCCTCCACACTTGCTGGAGCTTCGAGCTTGGAAGAGTCTCTAGGCTGTCTGACGATGTCCACATCGGACACTCTTATATCTGTCCGATTTGTTCGCCTCTGGCGCATTTGCGCCAGGTGGGGAGGCCCGCTCCTTCTCAGTATCCGACCATGACAGAGTTCCTTGGAACTGTCCGCCTCTGGCGTTTTTCGCCTGTATTGGCATTTGGCGCTTGGCTGGCGCTACATTGTCCGAGAGTCCTGAACAACCACATAGTTTATCAGGAGACTGGAGAAGGGTGGAAGAAATTCTTCCCCTTTGATTGCGTTTTGGCCCCTGGCAAGGGGAGGTGATTTTAGTCAGCTACACCCAGTAGACGACAGGATATCTAACAACACGAGAGAGAAGAGTCTTCCTCCGAGGAGGATCCTTCGTGAACACTTCTTTTGCTAACGAGATCTCTTCTTACATGTTGATGAGGTTCCTCGTTGCAGAATCTTCCCTATCCTTGCCCGAAGGAAGGGAAGGAGTCTGGAAGTCGAAGGAGAGACTGAGCTGAAATTGGGCGGAACCCTGATTTCTAGCTCTTATTATCCTTCTAATACCTTCTGGGAAGCATTTTGAGCCCTCATCGCACCCGAAGACTCTGTAGGCAAACGTTTTTAAACATCTCTTCTTCTGTAGATGAAAATGTAAGTACCCTGCCTGGGCAACTAAACTTCTCTCTGAAAGCGTTGTGTCAGGAATAGAGGGATTTATTTCTTTTGCCAGAACATACTATGCTGGCAAGAACCCATTGCCGAGTCTCCATTGAATCTGATGCGAGATTCCAATGCCACAAAAATTCACTTGTCTTCTTGGTCGTTTAGGGCTAAGAGAAACAAAGAATTCCTTCATAAACTTCCTCAAAGAAGTCAGATGAGGAGCAGTTCCATTTTGTCGGAACACGGAATCTGTGGCCACAAAAAAAAAAAAAAAATAAAAAAAAAATCCCATTCGAAGTACATGATATCCTACTCTTGTCGTATTGGGATATCGTATAAGATCCCGAAGATCTTAATCCTCTGTTATCTCTAATTCCCTTTGTAGAGACAGAGTATGGCCTTTAACTGCGTTCTTTGATAGCAGATATATTACATAGGGATCTTCCCTCTGAAAGTGAAGAAAAAAACCTCGCTATGTGGTTCACAGAGGTATCGGAAGAGGACAGTTTCCTCATTCCCTAACACGATCTGCAGCAATTCTATGTCTTAGCCATGACTATTGTCATTTTACCTTGAAAAAACCTCTCATTCATGTCCACTTCTGGTCAGTCTGCACGCGGACAGACTCAGAGTGGAGAGGTTTTATAGGTCTATTTATAATAGATTCTGATAGAATATCCAGATACTCTTTATAAAAGCCTTACGAAACATGCTGTGAGAAGAACGTGACTTCTGTGAATCCAACCTCTCTAAGGCCAAAATGAGGCATACATCCTCTCTTCCTTTGACGCCCAATTATCTTAATATCTGTTAAGAATTTATAACTAGGGGAAAAAAGGCTAAAGTTTATTTCCCCTTCTTTAAATTTAAAGATGTCTTATATTGCTACCTCTCTTGGTTCGAGGAAAAAAGAAGCAGTCTAAAGGAAGCCTGTTCGTCTTCTACCTTACAAAGAGATCTATGAAGAAGACTTTCCGCAGGTTCTCACAACTCTTTTCAATAAATGTTAGACATACGTTAACAGTTATTATCTTCGATCGAGAAGGTTCTCACGGACATGCAAAATCTTGCATCGAACCTCTTAAGGATCGTTACGTTCCGTGTCTGTTCCCAAATAGGTTCTCTTTTGTTAACGCGAACCGGGTGCGAAAAAAGAGATTCTCGATGCTCTTTGCGATATGAGAGAGTCGTGGAATTGGCCTAAGTGATTAAAATAAATCATTTCATCATTCCTTGTAAGCGGACCCCTTTTTTCGTTTTATTCTAAATGAAAGGGTAACGAAATCAGGAACGAATCTTGCCGTTACCGAGCCTGCTGTCCGAGAGGCTACTGGACTCTTAGGTTAATAACTCGCTAAAACGAGAAAATATCTTGGATGGTGCTTCTGGCACAATTTGCGCCAGGCTGGCGCTTCCTTCTAGTTCTTTTTAGGTTTTGTGCCATAACATCTATGCCTTTATGGTACCCAACATCCTTCACATGTTAATTCCGTTCTTAGTAGGAAAAAACTTTTTATATACGTAGTATAGTCATTCAGGGAAAACAACTTCTGCCACTAAGAGAATGTTTCCCATCCGACTCACCCAAACTTCTCTTGAGCAATATCCGAATTTAAAAAGGTTGTGTGCGTTTCTCGAAAGGATGAGAGAATTATATATATCGCGCGCTGCCGTATTAGAATCCTTTATAATACTGTCACATTGTGTGGTAAACAGCATTAATCTAGGAAACCTTTGTAAGGATACTAGGAATTCTGTAGTTAACCTCGGTATGCATAAGACTTGACCATACCGTAGTCTTCAAGTGAATTCTCTACTACATTCATCTTCTCACTAAGCATGTACTCTAATAAGCCCATGCTTTCGTAAGCATGAGAGCATTATACAATATAGAGTTTCGCTGCTTTAGAATCCTTTAAAAATGTTACTACGGTAAACAGCATTGAAATGTAATATCTTTCTTATTGAAAGCTTCTTAGCAAAAGGCAGACAATATTTTATTTATGTTTGCTTAACTATCCCCTCAATCCGAGGCTAAAACCACGATTGTAGGGGAGAGACACGGTTATTCATTCCATACCCGCAGGAGAGAGACATGTTACCGCCCACTCATGACCGACACCTACATGATACTGCGTTGGTGTCTAAGCGAGAGCAGTCTCGTTAGCCGACTGGCCCTTCACTTCTTTCCAGGAGCTTTGCCAGGCTACTTCCATTTGTTAATAAAGGAAATCTTATTATAACATTATTATCGAACTTCAGGAAGTTCTTATAATGCATATCTAAGCGAAAAACAAGACTTCGATAAATCTAGAAGCTAAGTCGGTGTTGTCTTAACAATCCCTTTAAGCGTAGTCCTTCCTATAGGAAATTCCTGGAAGGATACTGGTAATTGAGTTGCTCAGCAAAGAAGTTAACTACGGTATGTGCTTATGATTTGCCGTATCGTATTCTCATACAGCAGATACTCTACTACCTTCTTTCCCTGCCGAGGCAGATAGAGAAAGGATATTCTGGCGCCTGGATCCTTGCACCTAGCGCCTGGAATGTTCGCACGCTAGAAAGGAGACTCGCTCCTGGAACGTTCCGCTTGCGTGGAAGGTCCCTTCCCGTGCGCCCTGACAGTTCCGAGCGCCTACTAGACGCTTTTTAGAAAGAGCTCTTGCCCGGGGAAACGTTCAATGGAAGGATCGTTCTGATTGCCACTCTACTGTAAGGCTCCTTGCTCTAGCCGTCTGTTTTTCTGGCGCAATTTGCGCCAGGCTGGCGCTTCGTCTCTTTGAAGGCGCCTTGCGCCAAGAAAAATTTTCTAGAACGCGGCTCGCGTTTGGTTGTAGGAACGCGGCTCGCGCTAGTCTGTTAGCTGGAACGCGCTCGCTGCTGGCTATAGGAAACGTACCTCACGCTAGCTTGCTGGAACGCGGCTTCCTGGCAGCGGCTGGCTCTGCTCAGTGTTCTCTTAGTTTTCAGAGAACGCGCTAGATCACTCCAAACCTACATTCTTCGTCTTTTCGGATGTAAGATGAAGAGACGCACTTTTTTAAGGATTGTCCTATCAATGGCTATCCTTGGCAGTCTGGGAAGTTTCTACAGAACCTGCCGAGGGGACTCTGACCGGTGGGGGTTCTCCCTAACCTTCCTGCGGCTGTCGACTTTCCTCCTCCACTGGGTCTGGGAGTTTGGAAGAGGTCTAGGCCTGGAAGCGCTACGGAAGCCTGATCCAGACGCAACCCTCCATTGCACTGGGAACACTATATTCACTTTTCTTACCTTTTTAGAGCTCGCCTTTTGAGCTCCCATCCATTTATCTTCAAATTTGCACATATGAATTTGTAGATTCTGTGGAGTAAGAAGGTGATGAGGATGCAACAACTACTAGAATTGTCAATACTCTAACTGCCTCGGTAGTACGAGAGCTCTTAAAGTTCTAAAGGAAGCGTATCTAGTTATATGCTTTCTGACTTCCTAAAGTAGGAAGTTAGATCTTATATTTCCTTCATCAAATTCTAACACTTATACACGTATTAGTGAAAAAAAAAATCAATATTTCCCTTATTGCAAAATATAAGTGTCTACCGAAAATTCGGTAGTTTCACGTAATATATTCTTCGAAATTTCGAAGCCAAATTCATTAAAAAGTTAATAAAAGCGTATGCCAAACCAAAGACCCAGTACTTCCCTGCAAAAGACAGCCCAGAAGGTCGATGGCGATGAAAAAACGAAAATCAAGTCAGGAGGTAGCAACAACACGTATGTTGACACTACCGCGACAAGAGAAAATCTGGTTCTAGAACGGTTAATCGTTCCTATTCCTGCCACCAGCGGCAGGGCGGTAGACACCTGACCTACCTGCAGCGCGTGCCGCGAAATTCGAATTTCTGTCGGGGACGACGGAGTCTATAGCTAAGTATATATCTGCTGGGTAAGCTCCATGTACAAAAACTGATCTTAAAACCCTCCCTAATGGTGGAGGTACTAAGAGTCCAACATAATAAATCACAAAATCAGGTATAAAACAATTTGAACTAAGCTGACAAAGCTTGAGGCTACACAAATAAGTGGATACTACTTCACTGAAGCCCAGAAAGGTAAGACCCAAAATACCAATGAAACAAATCACCAGCAGCTGCTGCAAACATTCGATATTATGTCAAAGGCCAGAAGAAAAGTGTTTCTGCTTTGTTTCTATTGTTCCCCGATAGCAGGGGGGTGGGGTGGGTAGTCAGCTACACAAAAACAGAGGCATTACTGTGATTTTTTTATTGAAGCTGCTGCTGCGCGAGTGGGAAATATAGCTATGTAATTATTTGGTAAGTTATTTATATGAAATAACAAATTTTTTAAGTAATTTATATTCTTTATAAGTGATGAATGTTAGGCAGAGTGGGTTTAATACAAATTATGTTCAATATCTTAAGAAGGTTAATATTGTTGAATGGCAAGTTCTAAAAGCTGTTAAATACAGTAATGAACGCAACACTAACCGAAAGGTAAGATAAAAACACAAAAAAACAGTGCAACACAGACTGCATGTGCGTTTATGCGCATTTATCGGCTCATTTTAGACCAAGCGAGTTGCTACTGTTTCATACTTGCGTTTACATACTATCTCTACATTATTACAACAATTATTCATTTGGCATGGCATACAAAACTTTACAAAATTCTTACATCATCTGAAGTAAGTTATAAGCTACGAGTTTCAGCAGGTGTTCATCATTTGCTGAAACTTTTATTGAGGGATACTAACTCTGCCAAAACTTTTAATACAATAACAATACACAACAAGAGATGAAGAGGATGTAAACAGTCAATGACAGACAGTTCTTTACTATAATTTACACATAAATGACAAGTGAATTGAGAATGTATGTGTGAATTAGATGATTTACACTACTTCAATAATGATGGCCATTACTACAGTGTTTCCTTCGTCAAAACTTACAAGGAAATAATGAATAGCATGAGAGTGAGGAGAGAATGAGACAGATTTCACGTGACTGCTACACCAATTCCCAGGTGTTTTGTAGGCTGTACCACCCAGTGTTCATTAATTATTAGACCACAGCCCCGAAGTCTTCTTAAAGATGGTAATGAAAAATACATATTCTGAGAGGGGAATTTGGAAAAACAATCATGATAAGGATGTCGATTAACGATGACTGCAAAATAGAAAATGGTTCATTCTGCTAAAGAATTTATTGGGTACAAACTGTATACTGGTAAATATGGCTGTAAATTTGAAAAAAACATATATAGAAGTAAGGATAAACCAAATTTGGAAGGGTGGTACAGGTGGAATTACAAAGACTTTAAAAGGCTAAATGTTATCAATGGTCAACTACACTACGCAAAAGTGAGTCTTAACAATTGTTTGCGCAACAGATCAGCAACAAAAATTAGAAATAAGTAATTTTTCAGATATTTTTTATCAAACATGCATGGATTCAATAGAAGTATTTATAGCTTGATAGCTTTATTTAACATGCAGTAGTTAAATATTAATAATGTGAGAAAGAAGTCAAAACTACTGACATGAGAGTTCAGCACATAAAAAAATTTAACTCTAAACAAATTCTTTCCATAGGATTGATGAAGCAGCAACTTTTCAGTTTTCTCCTCCAAGACTGACTGAAGGCTACCAGAGAAAAATATCTATATTGCAGTCCAAATCCAACAAGAACTAATCACTCAACATATCTGTAAATAATCTTATGTAATACAGTAAACCTGAAATCTAAATAATATAGTGCAAACAAGAGTCAAAGTTCTATACTTACTTTTACGATCTAAACCTCCACGGTATTTATCAAAATCTTTTAATCTAACTCGCTGTCCTAAAATCTCTAAAAATTCAGAAAATGCTGGACCTGCACTCTCATTATTGTACATTTCCTCTTCAGTTGTCTGACCAGCACGACAATATAGCACACCAATCTGAGAAAGAACAGACATTCTTTAATAGACCTGAATGGTGGTTCAGTATATTAATAAAACTTTACACCTAAGATAAAGGGCAAAAACTTACCCTTTAATTTCTAAGCACTCTAAAAGACTTAGCTAGTACTTGTATGAACTATGAAAACATGTTTTACACATAATCTGTGAGCATAAGGTGCATCCTACCCTTTAATTCCAAAGCACTTCAATAATTAATACTCTTTACTTCAAGATCTCCTTACAGATCGGCAGCAGCAAGTTTCTGTTGATAGGATCTTTAATAAACCCAGGCCTATTGTGTCTGGAGTTTCGAAGGGTAGGTAGTGTTCTTGGTCCACTGTTTATATCTTAGTGTACCATACAAGTGATATAGTTGGCTTGGGAAACACAATTGCTCAGTATGCCGGTGATACAATACTTGTGAGTGGAATAGTTTCCCCTTATGAGAAATGAAACTGCCCTTAGTCTCAGTCGTGACATAGACCAGTTTAGTGAAAGGTGCAGTCAGTCAGGTACAAGGCTGAACTCTGGTAAAATGAACACTATTGATTAGCAGACCTTGTACAGACTTACCCCATCATCGTACCCTTCAAGTGGATGGGACTCTGCTAATGAGCCTGAGCTTTTAACACTATCTATTTGTAACTTTGACTCGCACCGTGTGCTTGTGAAAGTGTCATGTTGTATAAAGTTAGGTTTCTACATTTGGCTTCACATATTTATAACACTGATAAAATCAATGCAATTTGTTAGGTTACATGGCCTTCCATAAGCGGTAAATGTGCCTCACTGTCAAACTACTCAGTTCCAGAGGTCCTTAATTTCTCATACAGTTGGACTGTGGAATGGTCTCCCTTATGATATCATGCAACTGAAACTTAAAAGTTCTAGCGAAGCTGCAATGCATTGCAGCCTTATCATCCTTGCATTATAACAATTTACTCCAATTTTTGTCTATTTACGTATTTCTTTACTTGTTAATTCATTTTTTCTTTTTTATTAAGTCATCTCTTCTTCTTGTACTTTCATTTACCTTCTGTTACTTCTTTCTAATGAACACCATATTCCATGGAAGCTTGAATTTCAAGTCAATAGCCCTTGTAGGCTTGTTCCATGTGAATAGTTCATCTTTTGAATAATAATAATAATAATAATAATAATAATAATAATAATAATAATAATAATAATAATGACAACAACAACAACAATAATAATAATAACAATAACAACAATAATAATAATAATAATTAATAATAATAATAATAATAATAATAATAATCAATAATAATAATAATAATAATAATAATAATAATAATACAGGCAGTCCCCCGGTTATTGGCGATCTGGTTTTATGGGACTTGTCTAGTGCCAAAAATTGCAGCACCGATGTCAGTGCCCATAATAGTTATGGTGCTGATATATACCTAACAGAGGCACCATTAACTAATTATTGGTGCCATTAGCACCATAAATCGCAGATTTTCGGTTATCAGTAATTTTTGCTTATCATCAGGCCATCAGAACAGAAACCCCACCGATAACCAGGGACTGCCAGTAATACAGTGGGGCCTCGCTTAGTCGCGGATCAGCAATCACGGATTCAGTTAATCAAGGGTTTTTCTTTGGACCACTTCTCAATCTATATCACTGGTATGAATCCCAGCATCAGGGCTTGTCCGTTGTAGGCTAAGCCTCGTCCGGTTCCGATAACCAGCAAATGCATGAACAGATTCACATTATATTAACTGACAATAAAGGTAATAAAACCATTCTCACCTTATATATTATTGGCATATCCTCATAATATATAGCCTATTCATGGAATAATTCCACATCATTGACATCAACTTGTAGTTGAGAGGCCAGCAGAAATGTAAACATCGAGTTACACTTAACAGCACCTTTGTCATTCTTAACCTTTTAGAAATGTTAATAGTAGTAGTGTAATTACAGTAGTTATAACATTTAGGAAAACATTAATTTTCAATTCGAACTTCATTTATTGTTTTGGTATAACGTAATCAACTTCGATGAACACTGCAGTCATACAAACGATAATTGTCATAGATTATCGTATTGTTGTTTGTGATCGGCGACGAAGCGTAAACGTAATAAAACCATTTTTACTTTATATATTATTGTCATATATTCATAATAAAATGCATATCTTATATATTATTGGCATATCTTCATAATAAAAAGCCTCTTCAAGGAATAATTCCTTGGGGAATGCATTTTTCAAGACAAAAATACACTTTACATGTTTACAGCATGCAATGATTACTTTATTTTGATGTGATTACATTAATATTCCAGTATGGTACTCTAAGCAGTACAGTAACTATTTTTTTTATCACAAATGTAAATTCATTCACGAAAAAAATACCTATGACCACCGTGACGTCACCAAACCTAGTCTCGTTGGTACGAGCAAGATTCACTAATTACTGTGTTTTCTTCTTCTTTTCGTGATTAAATGCATTTTTAGGACAGACTCATTTACAAATTTTCATATACTATGAATGTAAATAGCAAATTTTCTCTCTCTCTCTCTCATCACTTACAGAAAAAAACTATAATACTGATCTATTATTCTGTGATTACGAAAACTGTGCTTCAATACAACTTCTATAGTTGACTCAATGATTATACACATTGATAACAGTATACAAAAGAATCTTATCACTATCCATGGTTCATTTCTTATCACCATAAAAATATTTAAAATACAAATTTCATTTGTTATTTTAAGCTAGTGACAGTATTCTCGTCCTAAGCTGCTCTCTCAAGCTATTCAACAGTTACGCTCATCCCAAGCTGCTCTCTCTCTCTCTCAATGAAATATGAATTACTGTATCATATTATAAACTATTATGTACAGTGATGCTCAAATCTCATGCGACATGACTCCATAGGATTTCGTTCAAAATTCACTAACTGGCAACCTAGCATACTCCATATTTATCTTTTATTTCAATGCAAAAATGCGATTATCGCATACACTAAGGCCATAATATGTTTCATAAGAGTGAAATCTGTCATATATTTAAAAATTGTAAAATATTTACGTAAATTTATTGAGATCGAAATCGCAGTAACTTTTTGGGATTATACATGTCTTTCCTAATATTTCTTTGCACTTTTATTTGCAAAATTACAATTATAACCGACATGTTATCACAAAAGGTAAGAAGTAAAACCAACAGCAACTCCTGGTTATATTTATGAGTAAATATATAATAAGACATCATGTGAGAGAGAGAGGGAGGCAGCACATCTCTTCCTGAAGTCAAGTACACAACTGTCATGAGGTGACCACTTTATCTCAACTAGTTTAAACATGCCATTAGTGAATTTATGGGGTATAGAAATAATGGCACCTCTTTCCCACCCATTCCCCCATATCAACGGTGCATAATATTGTTACTTACCACAAGTAAATCCTTCAACCACTCAAAACCTGTTATTACTACTCATGTGAGCATATTATGGAGGAGTTATGGAGTTCCATTTGACAATGTCTGAGAGAGAGAGAGAGAGAGAGAGAGAGAGAGAGAGAGAGAGAGAGAGAGAGAGAGAGAGAGAGTAACTGGTGGTTGGATGGTTAACGATTGAATTGGCTGTTGGTGAGTTCTGGGTTGTCTGCTGGTGCTGTTGGAATTTAGAGTTCTGTGTTTTGAGTGAGTTTTTGGTTAGTCTTTGGTGAGAGCTGGTGATAGTAGTGTCGACAACAGTCTTGAAGGAGCTGAAAGTCAGTCGAGTTGTGTTATTGATTTGTTATTTGTTTTGTTTAGTTTCATATTGTTGCTTAAGAGTTGTTGTGCTTGTATTGTTAGATTTGTTGTACTTGTGAGTTTTGTGAGTTGTTATGGTGAGGGTTGTTGTTGGGGAGCTGTTGAGGTTTCTTGGTGTGGTTGTGAGTGTTGAGGGTTGTTGTGCTGTTCTGTTGATTTCTTTAGTGTTGTTAGTGGGTATGTGTGTTGTTTTTTGTGTGGTTGGTGATTGTTTGTGCAGTGGTCTTTTGTTGTGGTTATATTCCTTGTTTTTTGTTGGGTTATGGTCCTTGGGTGTTGTGTTGTGGTTGTGGTCCTTGGTGTTCCTTGGTTTTGCGTTGTGGGGTTGTGGTTCTTGGTTGCTGTCTTCTTGTTGTTAGTGTCTCAATGACCTCAACGAGCGGACAGCACAGCATACCCCTGAGTATCTGCAGTTGGGTGAGTACGTGTGTGTGTGTGTGTGTGTGTGTGTGTGTAGGTCAATTGTCTTGCATATTCCGTAGTGTAAAGAGGAAAGTGTGACGGAGGGTGAGTTGGGCAGCTGGATTAAGTTTATGTGGGGGGGATTTGCCCGCTTGCTTTTAAGCTTGTTATCCATGCCCACAATATCTGTTCATTAAGATAATTGCATCAGGATAGTATCTTAAGGAGAAACTTAAATAACAGGAACCCATTCAGGATAATTGTTTCTCGTGGAGAAACTTAATTGCAACGGATCCCTTGAGCATAATGTTCTTGAGGAGAAAATAAATAACAAGGAACTCAACAAGGAATCCCATTCATGATATGTTCTTGAGGAGAAACTTAATAACATGGAACCCATTCAGGATAATATTCTTGAGGATAAACTTAATAAGAAGGAAAACATTATGGATGTTATTGAGAAACTCAATAACAAGGAACCCATTCAGGATAATATTCTTGAGGAGAAAGGATACCATTCAGGACAATGTTCTTGAGGAGAAACTCAGTAACAAGTAACCCATTCAGGATGATATTTTTGTCAAGAATCTTAATTGCAAGAAACCCATTCAGGATAACATTCTTACGGAGAAACTTAATTGCAACGAACCCATTCAGGATAATGTTCTTAAGGAGAAAATTAATTGGAACGAACCCATTCAGGATAATGTTTTTGAAGAGAAACTTGAATTACAAGGAACCCATTCAGGATAATGTTCTTAAGGAGAAAATTAATTGCAACGAACCCATTCAGGATAATGTTTTTGAAGAGAAACTTGAATTACAAGGAACCCATTCAGGATAATGTTTTTGACACGAAACTTAATTGCAAGGTACCTTCTCAAGATATTGTTCTTAAAGAGAAACTTAATAAAACAAGGAACCCATTCACATAACCCATTCACAATAATGTTCTTCAGGAGAAACTTAATTACAAGGAACCAATTGAGGATAATGTTCTTGAGGAGAAACTTAATAAGAATGAACCCATTCAGGATAATATTCTTTATGAGAAACTTAATAACAGGAACCAATTTAAGATAATATTCATTAGGAGAAGCTTAATAACAAGGAACCCATTCAGTATAATGTTCTGAGGAGAAAATTAAAGGCAAATAAGTGATGCTGTGAAATCTTTGGCATCAATAGAAGCCACTTTCAGCTTGAAGAAAAATGCTGAGCCTTTTTATCAAATAAGAGAAATTGCTTGGTATCTGGATGGAAGACCAGGTATAGAAAAATGCCATATGACTCTTTCTTAGCCTGATGGCAATCCAGGCTACGGCAAGAAATCTTTTTGAACCTTTAAAGAGCATCTCAATGATCCTACATATACACAGTAGCTTGCAGCAAGTCTACGATGATTGGTTTCAACATTTCAACTGTACACACTAATGTTACGTTAGGTGCATTAAAATCCTAGTTTGACTTAAAATATTTCCACCTTACAATATTCTTATCATAAAATAAACTCACCATAACTCAGAGACCACGTGTTCCTTGATTACATGAGCCCAGTGAATTCATTACTGATACTATACGCATTGTTTAGGATAATGTTCTTGAAGAACTGCTGTAATGGCATTTGAGCTTCTGAGTATCTTATCAGTTTTATCAGTTTTGAAATATTTTCATATAAATAATGATCAGTGCCAAAATTCCAACCTTCGGTCAACTTTAACTCTACCAAAATGGTCGAAAAATGCAATTGTAAGCTAAAACTCTTAAATTCTAGTAATATTCAATCATTTACCTTCATTTTGCAACAAATTGGACGTCTCTAGCACAATATTTTGATTTATGGTGAATTTATGAAAAAAAAAACATTTTCCTTACGTACCGCGCGGTAACTCTTCGATAAATTTTTTTCGTGCGATTGTCGTAATGTTTGCACCATTTTAAATTTGCCGTTACATAAAGTTTTATATATGGAAATGTGCGCAATTTCATGCACAATACAACTAAAAACAACCCATGGTTGTAGCTTTTATCAGTTTTGAAATATTTTCATATAAATAATGACGTGCCAAAATTTCAACCTTCGGTCAACTTTGACTCTACCAAAATGGTCGAAAAATGCAATTGTAAGCTAAAACTCTTATATTCTAGTAATATTTAATCATTTACCTTCATTTTGCAACAAATTGGAAGTCTCCAGCACAATATTTCGATTTATGGTGATTTATTTAAAAAAAAAAAAAAAAAAAAAAAAAAAAAATAAAAAAAAAAAAAAAAAAAAAACCTTTTCCTTGCGTCTGCGTGGTAACTGTTCCGAAAAAATCAGACATTTTTTTGTGCAAATGTCGTAATGTTTACAACATTTTAAATTAGCCGTTACATAAAGTTATAAAATGTGAAAATGTGCGCAATTTCATGTAGAATACAACACTAAATAATTGAAGGTTGTAGCTTTTCTCATTTTCAAAATATTTAAACAAAAAACTTTCCTTCCCTTCGTGCGCAGGTTCTCTGCCGCAAATCTCTGAATGCGTACACGCATTATAGTTATATTTGCTCAGTTTCATATTAGGTGTTCATAGAGTTTTATATATGAAAATGTGCGCAATTTTATGTAGAATGCAACAAAAAATAATTGAAGGTTGTAGCTTTTCTCATTTTCATATAAAAAAATATATAAAAAAATTCAACATTCGATCAACTTTAACTCGTCCGATATGGTCGAAAACTGAAATTGTAAGCTAAAACTCTTACAGTATAGTAATATTCAATAATTTATCTAGAACAATATTTAGATTTATGGTGAATTTTTGAAAAAGATATTTTTTTATGTCCACGACTTACGAATTCATGCATCATTTTGTGATAATATTTTCTCTCTGTTGCTTTGATCGTTTTACAATGTGTTATATACCAAAATGATTGCAATTTAGTGTACAATACAATGAAAAAAATTAACTCCTTAGCTTTAACCGTTTTGCTCACAGCACGATTTGAATACAATTATATATGAAATTTGGTTTTCGCGCTATCATATATCGCATTATTTATATATGATAAGATATTTTTTTTCATTTCTGATGATTGCATACTAAACTTCAGGCAATGACAAAAAAAGGAGCCAAAAATGAACTCTTAATCTTGAAAACTAAGCGCGCTGTGATTTTTTGAAATATTTTTTCCGCTTCGGCGCTCACTCCGAGACTGCCCCAGCATTTGGGAGACGATTTTTATTATACCCCTTCGGCGTAAGAGGGTTAAAATAATTTGTTTCATCACAAACAGACAACCATAATTCTAACTAAAAATAAATGCTAAATTTATACCAAATTGTTTACTTATTAGTTCAGTCACTTAAATTAATTATTATTTAAATATTTTTTCTTTTAATCATCAGCGGCTTCTTAAACAGAAGGTCTGATCTCTGAGATTAGTGTGCTTTACATCAAAAGTGTGCTTACCGTAATCATACACAATTACTTTAAACGTTAGTGATGACTCTAGTTTTATGAATTATCTTGTACCTTAGTCTTGAGCTTAAGAACTCTCATAAGTAATTTTCACATGGCTTTTACTTTAGTCTTAAAAAGACGGATCTCATAAGAATGCTCTATTCTCAGGTTGTAGCTGGAATTCCATAGTAGAAAAAATATACTGTACCTTAAATTTGTTGTGAATGCCTAAATCATCTAATCTTAACAGTGCTTCTTCTGTTTGTGGAGTTGCTTGACCTAAACGTAATGATCCTACAGAGAGCTGGGGACAAACATATTCCAACAATTCACGTGATCCGGATCCTCTCCCCTTTTCTCCACTAGGCCTACCAAGACTTTCCTCCAACACAGTTCCTTGACAGCTATAGAGCTGAAAATAGAAATTCAAACTCATTTCTTCAGATTGTTATGATAAATTTTTTAATAAAAAGCAGTCATAAAATTCAAAATACATTAACAACATCTGTAAACAAATCTCATTCCCAATCATATTACCTCAGCAGTTCTAATGATAATACGGTACTGATATGTTGGTAAACTATGAGCATTGTCTGTGACATCTTCAAGTTTTTCTTTCCTAATGCTAATAGCCACAGGACCCATGGCATCATCAACACCAAACCAGTTCTGATGTTCTGAAAACAGAAGGAAATTTTACCTTATCTTAACAATATATATAACCAAGCAAAGCAATTAGGCTCTAAGTAAAAACAAATATCTTTTTATAATAACTAAAGTAAACTATTCAAATAAAATTAAAAAGCTCATTTAATGTGCCTTGAACTGTTGTAGAAATAAAAAAAGAAAAAGTTTTAAGCTGCTGTGTGGAAATATGTTTATAAGGCATTAGTTACATTAATAAACTTGTAATTCTTAAAAAAACATGAGCTTTCAACTACGTAGTACGTATACCATTATTGGCTGAAGCCACTAGGAAAGTTTAAAATGAAAACATAGGGTGCAAAGTACTTTTATGTATTCAACACATCTTCGGGGCACAAAGTAATACAAACACAAAACAAGTACTAAGCAAGAAAGCTCTCCTAAAAGCAAAGTGAAGAAACAATCATATTAAAAATATGTATAATAAGGCCATTACAAACAGAAACAATATCCGTCTAGATCACTTAACTACTCAACACCACAAGTCAAAAGAAGGAAAGGAATTGTCCAATGACCCCATTACTTACAGAAATAAAAAAACTGACTACTTGTCAACTAGTTTATAAAACGGCTGAATTCACAATTATGAATACTAGCAACAATATTAACGTCAATAAGAACATACATAAAAAGACATCACCAGTAAAAGAAAATGACAAGTAATATTAAAATAACTGAATGAATAGTAACATTAAAAAATACATAAAAAAGCAAAATGACAAGTACAGTAACACAGGCAGTCCCCAGCTTACGACGTTCCGAGGTTACAGTGCTTTTCCATTATATTTATCAGACATTATTTCCAGGTTTACGGCACTTGTTCCATGTTCCAGGGTTACGCCACTTACAACACCAATCTGGCAGAAGACACATGTCTCCAAAAATGAAAAATATTCAAAAGTTGAAGGCTTTTTTGATGAAAAATGCTATAGGAATGCAGTTTACATACTTTTTAATGCACCCAAAGCATTAAAAGTAAGGTTTTCTTATGATTTTTGACGATATTTTGGCTTACGGTGATTTTTGGCTTACGACGCGTCTCAAAAACGGAAACCTCATTGTAACCGGAGGATTGCCTGTACCCTGAACTTACACAAGGTTAGGTTCCAGACCCCCTCGCATAAGGGGAAGTTTCGTGTAAGTTTGGGACGGTTTCTAAAAATGCTAATAAATGCTTACTTCTAGAATTTGAACACTAAATATGACCCTAATCATGCACCATTTGAACACTAAATATGACCCTAATCATGCACCCTAAGTATTAAGCTAACTTTTAAATTGAATTAAAGTTACTGTAATTTGATTTAAAATTTAGTTTAATACATTACCCTTAAAAAAGAAATAACTGATTGGTGTAAAATTAGTTACAGGAACTACTATGTACATACATATCCATTTTCGTACGTATACTAATGTTACCCCAATTCATGGGATGATATTTTCCCAAAGGGTAAAAGTTTTCTTTACGTCACTCGGTAAACTTCATAAGTCTGTTATAATGAAGGTAGGTACACAATTCAATGAAATAAAAAAACATGTATGTACATACATAATGTTTGCAAAGGGTGAGGGCAAAATTCAATCAATTTAAAATCATGTACTAGCTTGAGGGTTAACTATGAGAAAGAGAGACAGAAAAATGTACATCATGTGAGGTAAAACTCTGGAGGGGTATCATCTTTCAAAAGTGAGAATGGGATCACATCTGAAAGTACATTAACTGTATGTGCTGTAATTACATAACACAGTATATACAGATTGTACCAGTACTTTTCTCCAAGGTTAAAAAAGTAATTTTCACAGAACAACAACTCTGTTGTCTCTGATATGTTTTACTAGTTGACCATGGTTTTATACAATAACAAACACTGTGAATATCGTACTGCCTTTGTATACATTTTCAAAAATATAAATATACCATACACAGAATCTCCATACTGATTTTACACTTTAAAACTTGAAAACTAAAAAAGTATGTATAAGCACTAACTGTAGGTGCTGTAATTACCTTTCTATCCTATTTATGCATGTACAAAAATAAAAATGATACATTTTTAATAAAGATTTTAAACAGAAAGGCTTTAAAACTTAAAAATTTACATAATAAATTAAAACACTTTTGCAGGGTTTTGCAGTGTTTCTGGAGAATTTGCAAATGTTTGCACTATTTGAGGAACTTGCGTATCATAATTAGTTAGGTTCCAAAGAAAAGTTCGTGCTACTGTGAATTTGTGCAACTCGAATCACATAAGTTCGGGGTATTACTGTAGTACACAAAATCAAAGAATAATGTTAAAACTCTTCACTATTTTACATACTATGATAAGATTGTTCAATTTGTATAAAGTAGACAATCTTATCATAGCTAAAATACTGAAGGGTTTAACATTAGCCTATAATTTTGTGTAATGCTTTTCATTTTGCTTTTTTATGTATTTCTTAATGATGTTACTGTCCATTCAGTTATTTTAATATTACTTGTCATTTTCTTTTACAGGTGATGTTTTTATGTATGTTGTTATTGATGTTAATGTTACTAGTACATATTCATAAATGTAAATTCAGTTGTTTTATAAACTGGTTGACAGGTAGTCGTCAGTTTTTTCATTTCTATAAGTACTAATGGGGTCATTGGCCAATTCCTTTCCTTCTTTTGACTTGTTGGGGTGTTGAGTAGTTTAGTGATCTAGATGGATATTGTTTCTGTTTGTAATGGCTTTCTATACATATTTTTAACATTTTTATTTTTTCAATTTGCTTTTGGGAGAGCTTTCTTGCTCAGTCATTTTGTGTTCTGCATTAGTTTGTGACCCGAAGATGTGTTAAATACACGGAAGTACTTGACACTCTGTCTTTTTATTTTGAACTTTTCCTAATGGTTTCTGCTAATAAACAAAATCACATGCTTACTTTTGTAACTTAGTATTAGTACGTACCATGTGCAACAAAGTAATTACGATAGTAACTTGCTCCTTGGTCCACAGCTTCTATTGTTAGAGGGCATCTGATGTAAGGACAAAGTGTTGATCTCCAATGAGATTGTCCAACTGGAGGCTCCAGTAGACCTATGGTTGATGCTGTTACAGGTCTATACAAAACTAGGGGATTTACAGAGCAACCAGGTTGTGAACCACAGCCCCAATCTCTGCTTAAGCTTACCACACGTTCTCCTTCACCACCTAGTTCATTTCGAAAAAAGGGGCAGCTGAAAATACAAATTTAAATTAAAAACAATCACTGGAATCCTACTTCATAAGTCTTCAAAAATCATATCAATTACAAATCAAGCAAGTAGGTATGAAGGTTAATGGTTGATACTCTTCAATGTTCTATCTCCTCTTTCATTTGTATGTATTCTTTTATATAGGGAGGTGCCACTGTTTTACATAAATGCAGGGAGTCCTACTTTTATGCATATCACACAGGTATGTTCCCTTTGGCAACCTACAAAAAATCTGTAGTCCCTGGCATGTAGTTTCCAAATTAACCACAGAAAAAATGGGAAGACACCTATGAACACTCAGCATTAGAATATATATTGACTGAATAACCCCTGTCATATAGTATTATAATAGTAAACATCATCTAGAGTACATATTTTTGGTTTCACTTTACACTTCCTTAAATGTTAATTCATACTGAACAATGTCTCAAATCTAAAACTTGAGATAAATAGTTTTATGCAAATTAACCCTCTTATGCCGATTGGACGTATTAAATGTCGATATAAATTGTCTCCCGGGTGCCGATTGGACGTATTAAACGTCGACATAAAAAAAAGTTTTTTTTAAATTCGCGGAAAATTACTTATAGGCCTACCAACCGAAAACTTTTGAATCACGTGCCTTGGGGAATGCTGGGAGCTCACGGATCAAGGTGTTGTTTTGTTTACAATCGTTACGCAGGCGCGCAAGCGCGAATTTCTTTCTTATTGCACTAAAAAGTATCAGTGACACATCTCAGCAATTATTTCTTCACTTTGACATAATTTTGCACCATTTTAAATTAGCCGTTACATGGAGTATTATATATGAAAATGTGAGCAATTTCATGTAGAATACAACAAAAAAACTCATGATTGTAGCTTTCATCAGTTTTGAAATATTTTCATATAAATAATGATAAATGCCAAAATTTCAACCTTCGGTCAACTTTGACTCTACCGAAATGGTAGAAAAACGCAATTGTAAGCTAAAACTCTTATATTCTAGTAATATTCAATCATTTACCTTCATTTTGCAACAAATTGGACGTCTCTAGCACAATATTTCGATTTATGGTGAATTTATGAAAAAAACTTTTTCATTAAGTCCGCGCGGTAACTCTCCCGAAAAAATCATACATGCGATTGTCGAAATGTTTGCACCATTTTAAATTTGCCATTACATAAGTTTTATATATGGAACTGTGCACAATTTCATGCACAATACAACTAAAAACAACCCATGGTTGTAGCTTTCATCAGTTTTGAAATATTTTCATATAAATAACGTGCCAAAATTTCAACCTTCGGTCAACTTTGACTCTACCAAAATGGTCGAAAAATGCAATTGTAAGCTAAAACTCTTATATTCTAGTAATATTCAATCATTTACCTTCATTTTGCAAAACATTGGAATTCTCTAGCACAATATTTTGATTTATGGTGAATTTATGAAAAAAAAGAAACCTTTTCCTTACGTCTGAGCGGTAACTCTTCCGAAAAAAATCAGAAATTTGTTCGTGTGATTGTCGTAATGTTTACAACATTTTAAATTAGCCGTTACATAAAGTTGTATATATGAAAATGTGCGCAATTTCATGTAGAATACAACAATAAATGATTGAAGGTTGTAGCTTTTCTCATTTTCAAAATATTTGCATATAAATCACAATAAATAGAAAAAAAACCACGTTCAGTCAACTTTGACTCTACCGAAATAAGTCGAAAAACGCAATTTTAAGCTAAAACTCTTACAGTCTAATAATATTCAGTCATTTATCTACATTTTGAAACAAATTCGAAGTCTCTAGCACATTATTTAGATTTAAGGTGAATTTTTAAAAAACTTTCCTTCCCTCCGCTCGCGAATTCTCTGCCACAAATCTCCGAAATGCGTAAGTCGCATTATCGTTATATTTGCTCCATTTCATATTAGGCATTTCATAGAGTTTTATATATGAAAATGACTGTTATTTCATGTAGAATACAACTAAAAATAATTGAAGGTTGTAGCTTTTCTCATTTTCGAAATATATTTGCATATAAAAAAATATATAAAAAAATTTGACATTCAGTCAACTTTAACTCATCCAAAATGGTCGAAAACTGAAATTGTAAGCTAAAAATCTTACAGAATAGTAATATTAAATCATTTATCTTCATTCTGAAACAAATTGGAAGTCTCATTAACAATATTTAGATTTATGGTGAATTTTTGATAAAAACATTTTTTTACGTCCGCGCGTTACGAATTCATGCATCATTTTGTGATAATATTTTCTCTGTGTTGCTTTGATAATTTTACAATGTGTTGTATACCAAAATGATTGCAATTTAGTGTACAATACAACGAAAAAAAAATTGCCTCGTTAGCTTTAACCGTTTTGCTCACAGCACGATTTGAATACAATTATATATGAAATTTGGTTTTCGCGCTATCATATATCGTATTATTTATATATGATAATGATTTTTTTTTCATTTCTGACGGTTGCATACTAAACTTCAGGCAATGACAAAAAAAGGAGCCAAAATGAACTCTTAATCTTAAAAACTAAGCGCGCTGTGATTTTTTGAAAAAAATATTTTTTCCGCTTCGGCGCTCACTCCGAGACCGCCTCGGCATACGGGAAACGGTTTTTATTTTACCGCTTCGGCGTAAGAGGGTTAATATACTACTAGAACAAAGTGCGTCCTCGACTTATGGCAACACAGACTTACGGCGATTTGATCTTATGGCACTTTCATGTTGCATCAAGGCGCTATTGATGACAAGTTAACGGTGCTTATGGTGCTGTCAACATCAAGTTACTGTGCCAAAACTTGAGTTAAGGCACCGTAAGCACTGTTAAAGGTGAAAAATCGACTTCAGCCAGAAATCAACTTCAGGCACAAAGTAAAGCGGATCCCCGCCATAAGCAGAAAATGCATCGTACTCACAACACACAGATAAATTTTCATGCTCCTGGTATATCTATATCTATAATTAGTGAAAACATAAAATAGTTTAAATTGAAGCAAAGCTTAAATTTGAGATTTGGGCTATTATTTATTTATTTATTTTTTACATTAGCTGCATGCCAGCACATAAGACAAAAAAAAGAGTAAGATGATGAGAATTCAGGATGAAGAAAATGAGAAGGAATACTATACTATGTGTACAAAATTATTCATAAATTTTTAACCTTTTTATAATAGTATTAACCAATACAGAACCATACTACCACTTATGAGCTGAGTTATCTTGAAAGCAAGATGTCAATATGAACAATATTAATTTCTTTATTATTTTGACGTTCCAAACTGATATTCTTTACTTTACCAGTTTTTACTTCCTTTCCTTTATGCACCTTACTTGACACCTTTTCAGTTCTCAATTGTTAAGGTTCTTTTTGAAGCTATTGGCTACTGGTTGATCCAAAAACCTCACTAACAATTTTGCATCATTATATTCAGTTGTGGTCCAATCAGACAAGAAAATATCACAAATTCTTAGTATTTTGTATTTTTCTTAGCTATACTTACCCAAAACTACTATCGTAGGAGAATCTTGGATGTTAATCCGGTACAGACCAGAAAAAAGTGGTTATTCCCTCCCGACCCCCAGCCAGGTGCGTGCCTCAGGGTTGAAGATCACAACCTATGACCCAACCTGCAGCCCCTTCCACACATCTAGAGCTCCTGCCCTCAGATACACAGGGAAGACAGGCTGGGAATAAAAAACTCTGTAGTTCAGGGTAAAGATGGCTAGGAAAAATACAATTTACTAAGAATTTGTGATTTGTTCTGACGCCGTATACTACCCCGAACTACTATCATAGGAGACTTAATCTTCAGGAGGCATGAGTATCTAGGGAAGGGTAGGTCATGTCTAAGGAAGAGGTCCTCCTTCAGGAAGGAAGGAAAAGGTCCTCCTTCAGGAAGGAAGGAGAAGGGGGGGGGACCCACCTTGCTAGATTAGGGCAAGGGGGGGGATGGCCCCCGTTGGATCGAACAGACCCAGACTAGAGGGGAGGAGAGCGAATAACTATCTATGCGTGTAATGCAATGGTTTGTAAGCATATACTATCCCTCACATAGACTCACCTGATAACCAAAGCATCTTGTCATGTACGTCGAAGGCCCAGTTAGGAATGAAGGGGTGGGGGATGGGGTAGGATACGGAGGATGAACACACCTTATACACACACACACACCCATTCATACGACGAACACCCCAGGCTGGACTAGACCCTCTGCTGGCCTGCCACCACCAGCCCAATCTCAAAGAAGTCAAGGGACCTCCTCATGCAATCCTTGAGGTAATGGGCCGTAAAGGTGGACTGCCTCTTCCACACCCCTGCCCGGAAGACCTTGCTGACGGCCAGGTTCCTGGCAAAGGACAGGGAGGTGCTTATACCTCTGATGTCATGGGCTTCGCGCCTTGGGGGGGGGGGGGGGGGGGGGGGGAGACCAGCTCCCTAGTAGGCCCTCCTCATGGTTTCCCTCAATCAGAAGGAGATGGTGTTTTTCGAGACCGTCTTCTTCTCATGCCCGGTAGAGATGAACAGGTTCTGAATACCGGGGCGGAGTCCCTCTGTCCTGCTGAGGTACTTCCTTACCACCCTGACCAGGCAAAGGAGCAGGTCCTTGGTATCCTATGACTTAGGCAGGGCTGGGATGGAGAACTCCACAAACCGCTCGTCCACTACCGATGGGTTCTGAGCCTTGGCCATGAAGGACGGCATGAACCTGAAAGTTAGGTCTTTCCATCCCCTTGAGTGGGACACCTCATAGGAGAGGCCGTGAAGCTCCCCACCCTCTTGGAGGATGCTAAGGCTAAGAGGAAAGCCGTCTTGAGCGTGAGCGCCCTGTCTGTAATATCTTTGAGGGGTTCGAAGAGGGGCTTTTGCAATGCATCCAGGACCCTGGCCATGTCCCAATGAGGCACTGCCAGGGACCTGGGGGGGGGGGGGGGGGGGGGGGGGGGGGGGGGGGGGGGGTGCCTGCTCGCAGTCCCTAATGAGCAAGATGGCCTTGGAATTACCCAGGTCTACACCTCTCTGATAAAAGACCTGGCTCAAAGCCGCCCTGTCCCCCTTGATGGCTGCGATGGAGAGGCCCCTTTTGTCCTCCCTCAGGTGGACTAGGAATTCCGCGACATGGGGAATCTCGCTATGTAAGGGATCAAAGTTCTGCCCTTTCCACCAAGCCCCGAATAGTTTCCACTTCGCCTGGTAAACTGCTGTGGTGGACTTCCTATGGCATCCCAACAGATGGGAGGCCACCTTGTATGAGAAGCCCCTCTTGCTTTAGAAGGTCTGGCCTTCGGGGGAGCTCCCAGGGATCCTGGATGGAATCTCCAAGAGGTCCAGGAACCAGTCCCTGTCCAGCCACCTGGGGGCTATGAGGGTCATGACAGTGCCTTTGGAGGTCCAGAGTCGATTGAGGACCTGACTGAGGACCCAGAAGAGGAGGAACACATAGAGGTCTAGTCCACCCAAGGGGTGCTGGAATGCGCCTTCCCTTGAGGAGGAAAGGAATAGCCAATCCTCCAGGTACCGCAAAAGGCGCATCCCCCTTATTGTGAGCCCAGGTGGACACAAGGGAGAACACCATCATGAAGACCTGCGCCGCCGTGGACAGTCCAAAACAGAGGGTCCTGAACTGGTACGTCGTTCCCTCCCACCTTATGCAGAGGCACTTCCTACTGGAGGAGTGGACTGGGATCTGGAAGTACGCGTCCTTGAGGTCCAGGGACAGCATGTAGTCCCTTTCCCTCAAGGCCACCAGCACAGAGTGAGGAGTCTCCATTTTGAACTCAGTCTTGAGGACGTATGTGTTTAAGATGGACAGGTCGATTTCTGGTCTCCACCCCCCCGAAGCCTTCACCACCAGAAACAGGTGAACCCCAGGGAGTGATCTACAACTCGCTGGAGGGCTCCCTTCTCCAACAGAGACAGGACCTCCAGTCGAAGTGCCTCACCATGACAGGGGATCTGAGGGTTGAACACCCCGCTGTCCGGTTACCTTGTCAGGTGAGGTTTCACACTAGGAAGGGGATTTGGTAGCCATCCCTAAGGACCTGGGCAGTCCAGGGATCGGCCCCCAAGATCCTCCCAGTCCCGCCAATGATTGGAGAGGCAACCCCCCACCCAAGGTGTCAAGTCGGGAAGGAGGCCTCGCCTCCTACTTCCTTCAAGGGAAGCGGCTGCCTTTACCTCTGCGAGAGGCTGCGGACCTGGCTCTAAAAGAGGAGGAGGGCTGCATTCTCTGAGGGGCCCAGCTTCCTGAAGACAGTTCTAACATACTCGAGGGGGTCTTTGCCCCCAGCCTGGGCCCTTGTTCGGCTTCTGAGTTTCTTGGCTACGCCGCGGAGCTGGTTGTCTGCATGACAAGGACGCTCTGCAGACAATGGAGTCCTGGCTCGCCTTCCTCCAGCTTTCTAGGGCTTCCTCTACCAGGCGATCAGGGAAAAGGGATTCCCCGACATCGGAGCATTCCTGAGGGCCTTCGCCTCTCTGTCCGGAAAGCCCCTAGGGAGGCGAGCAAGGACCGTGCCCCTCCTCCTTAAGACCCAGTTAGTCCATTGGGTCAGCAATTGGGTGGTCAGGAAGCCCAGCGACTTGCTCCCTGACAGAACCAACTCCTTGAAGGCGGCCAACTCGTTCTCATCCTGCAGGTCGTGCTCCGTAGCGAAACTGGCGAATGTGCCCGTCCAGTGATCCAGCTACGACGCGACATGGATGGAGGTCCACACCATGGATTCTATGGTCATGGCCTCCTGTTGAGAGAAGGAGACAGGGCCTGATAACAACTTCTCTCCTGAAAAACCCGGAAAGAGGGCCCTCTACCGATTTCGGAGCTTCAGAGAGCCCAGGGGTCAGGAAGTTCTTGAGCCCCGCCACTGCCTCCTCCACCTGCGCTGGCGCCTCAGCCGAGTACGGAGCCTAGGGAAGGGCAGGGAAGGCTTGGACTCTACCTGGCCCCCAAAGAGACGGTTTCCCGCCAAGACCCTCCTGGAGTCCGGGGGAGCGGGTGGCTCCGCCAATCCGTTCTTCACTCAGATCACCCCGAGCACCCTAAGGAACACAGAACCCTCGTCCATGGTGCCTTGGACCTCCAGGGGGTTCTGCAGACTAACTTGAGCAAAGGCGTCCTCTTCAAAATCTTCTCTCAACAAGGACGGCCCTGCCACCGGTTGCGGGGACGGTGGAGGGGAGGGCTGCCGGGTCGAACCGGAGCCATCTACTGCGAACTGCGATGCCCCACAGGGGGGAGGGCCCACTGGAGCTGTAGGGGCCATCATGGGCCACCATCCGGATGAGGGGGGAGTGGGAGCGTGAGGGGGGAGTGGGAGCGCTGAGGTGGAACACTACGCTCAGCTCCACCCATGTCGGGTGGGAGCGGAGGTCCTGAACAGGACTGAGCCCGGCTGACCGGAGCGGAGATCGCTGGGGCCACCAGTGCCACAGGGGGACAACCACAGGAGGTGGGACCTCGAGGGAGCGGTGCGCTCGGGAACTGACCTCAGAGATCGGGTGGCCTGCGAGCTGTGGTGTCTACGACGCGAGGCATCCTGATGACAGCCACTCCTGCTCCGACCCCTGCGGTCTCAGCTATGATAGGGAGATCTGGACCAACAATCTGGGGAGGAGTAAGAATGACCTCGACTCCTCCCGTAACGTCTCCTCTTGGAGCGATAGCGCCTCCTCCGGGAAGATCTGTAGACGATCTTCTCTTCTGATGAGATGCCTCTTCTCATCTTTTCTGTGGCGGCTCCTTTCCCGGGGTGAGCGGGAGGAGCAACCGGGGTGATCCGCACAGGAACAGACAGAGGGGGCCTGCCCCTGGAGCTTCCTCTACTAGCAAGAGCCTCCGTTCCGGTAGGGGGGAAGGCGGCCCCCCGGACCGTGAACACCTCCTCCCTCGGGATGGGGGGGGGGGAGGGGGGGGGAGGGGGAGGGGAGGGGAAAGGACCTGACCACATGGAGTGCCCGACCACGGGCTGGGGGGAACCCCCGACAACTCTGTCAGCTCCTGCCGGCTACCTGGAAGCTCCCCAACCTCTGGTGAGGTGGCTGGGATCACGGAGGAGGATGAGGAAAGTCCCACGGGGACCCTGGGGGGGCCAAGCAGCGCACTCCGCAGTTGGCAGCAAATTCTTGGCAGAGCACAGCGCAGCAACCAGCGGGTTCATAGACGGAGTGCCCTGCAGACCACCACGCATCCAGCACTCCTGCAAAAAGGCGGAATCATCCACCAGCACATTTGTCACATTGAGAGAATCAGACACCTTGGGCCCCACCATTGGCAGGGTCCCAGCAATGGACTCACCTAGGTCCCCTTGCTGGGAGGGGACAGGGAAACACTCCCGAAGCTCCTTCGGGGAATCCTGATGGAGAACAGGAGACGGAGAAGGTCCTCCAGGCCCACGGCTAGTACTCCTACTCTGTGGGAGCTCTGAAAGATTCTTCTTAGGAGGAGAACGAGGCTGCTTCTTCCGCTTGGTCGAAGCCAGATCCCACTGATGCTCGACCACGCGACGCACTCTCCACACGTGGCCTCACTCGAACAAGGGCGACCCCAACACTTGCTGCACAAAGTGTGGGGATCTATTTTGATAGGAGACAGAAAAGCCCCACAGGCCCTGGGCAATGCTGTTGAGATGAGGAATCCATCACACCAAAAAAAAAAAAAAAAAAAAAAAAAAAAAAAAAAAAAAACACAGACGGAGCAAACACACCACACACAGGGAAAGACAAAGGGAAACGGGCCGGTAACGGACGACAAGCTGAAGCGTGTGAATGCTACAGCGACCAGGAAAGGACTGAAGGTCAGGTCAAAGGTCATAATCTTCGACCCTGGGGCACGTACCTGGCTAGGGGTTGGATGGAATAACCAGTTTTTTCTGGTCGGTACCGGATTGACATCCAGGATTCTACTAAGATAGTAGTTTGGGGTAAGTATACAGCGTCGGAACAAATCACATTTCATCTCATGCATAATATCTCCAAGATTTTCTTCAAATATTTTTCATCATATTCTTGATGCATTTTTATTCCTTTTTATTTCATCCATCAATAACGTATGTTCTTACAGTGGACCACCCATATTCACGAGGGATGGGTACCACACCCACCCGGGAATAGCTAAAATATGTGAATACTCAAAATCCTTCTAAAATTGCTTAGAACTGCCTATTTTGATAGTTAAAACACACACACACAAATAGCAGGGGTCAACTGTAAAGGTGGTACAGTAAGTCCTCGGGTTACGCCGGTCTCGACTTACGATGTTTCGTGGTTACGAACGCGCCCCCATAAAAATATAAAAAATAATATTTTGCGTCGTTCCGTCTTACGCGGTTTAGCGTCGTAAGCAACGTAAACAAAGCCGCGAAACTAGGTTCCGGGCGCACGGCGGAAGAATACGCTTTGTGGGGGAGAGGACGGCGTCGCTTCGCTACGCTCATTCCTCGCCCATACGCCATTTTGGTTGTTTACACTGCCTCTCTCTCCCTCGTGTTGTATCGTTTTTGTAACTTTTTGCTCTTTGTTATGGCTCCCAAGCGCAAGGCGGACTCTTCTGATGGTAGTGCATCGAAGAAAAGAAAGGCCATCACCATGGAAATTAAAGTGGACATTATAAAGCGATCTGAGAAGGGAGAAACGCCAACAAACATTGGCCGCTCGCTTGGCCTTAGCCGTTCGACCGTTGCTAACCATTATCAAAGATAAAGAGCGCATCGTTGAACATGTAAAAGGATCTGCTCCTATGAAAGCGACAGTGATAACTAAGCAGCGTAGTGGTCTAATAATTGAAATGGAAAGGTTATTGGTGCTTTGGTTGGAAGACCAAAATCAACGGCGTATCCCAGTCAGCCTTATGGTGATTCAGGAGAAGGCGAAAAGATTGTTTGAAGCGTTGAAAAAAGGAAAAGGGGGAGGGAAGTGAAAGTGAAGAGTTTGTGGCTAGTAGGGGTTGGTTTATGCGATTTAAGGCTCGGGCCAATTACCATAACCTTAAATTGCAAGGTGAAGCTGCTAGTGGGGATGAGAAAGCAGCGAGTGAATTTCCTAAAGCGTTGTCTGAGATAATTAAGGAGGGGGGTTATTCTGCTCAGCAAGTGTTTAACGTAGACGAGACAGGTTTGTTTTGGAAACGTATGCCTAACCGCACTTACATCGCCAAGGAGGAGAAGTCAGCACCCGGTCATAAAGCCAGCAAGGAGAGGCTAACTTTACTTCTTGGGGTAATGCTGCTGGCGACTTCAAACTGAAGCCCTTGTTGGTGTATCAGGCTGAAAATCCAAGGGCACTCAAGGGCATTTGGAAGGGTCAACTACCAGTATTGGAAGTCCAACAAGAAGGCATGGGTGACACTTGCAGTGTTTGAGGACTGGTTCGTAAACCATTTTGTTCCAAGTGTGGAGCGGTATTGCGCCTCCAAGGGTATCCCCTTTAAGGTGTTGCTAGTGCTGGACAATGCCCCTGGACACCCTGCCCAGCTGGGAGACTTCAACCCTAATGTCAAGGTGGTTTACCTTCCACCTAATACCACGGCCCTTTTACAGCCTATGGACCAAGGAGTGATTGCTTCGTTCAAGGCCTACTACCTACGAAGGACAATTGCTATGGCTTTACAGGCAACTGAAACCAAGAAGGACTTGACTCTGAAGGACTTTTGGAAATCCTACAACATCCTTGATGCTGTAAAGAACATTGCTAATTCCTGGGAGGAGGTTAAGCAAACAAACATGAATGGTGTCTGGAAGAAAATTTGTCCTCAATTTGTGAATGATTTCCATGGGTTTGAGGACACAGTTCAGCTAGTTGTCAAGAACGTTGTTGCCCTGAGTAAGGAAATCAATTTGGAGATGGAGGTTGATGATGTTACAGAGCTGCTGGAGTCTCATGGCGAGGAGTTATCTGCTGAGGACCTGATACAACTGGAGAAGCAGATGATAGAGGAAGAAGAAGAAGCACCCACCCCAGAGCCTAAGGCTTCACAAGGCAGGACTTGATAAGAGGTTTTGCAGAGTTGCAGCAAGCGTTGTCAACTTTTGAGGCTCAGGATCCCAACTTGGACAGGTTCACTAGGGTTTCCAGAGGCGTCATGGATTTGATGCAAGTGTTGTACAAGGAAAATAATCTTGGATGAAAAGAGGTCGCTCTCTGTTCAGACTAACCTGGAGCAGTATTTTAAGAAGGTAGAGAGGCCTGCAGGAGATCCTGTACCCTCTACCTCAGCTGCCTCTGCTAATCCAGACTCGCCTGCCCCACAATCTCCAGCACCTTCTGAATGTTCTGCTAACCCAGACTCACCTGCCCCAGTATCTCCAGCACCTTCTGTAGGTTCTGCCTCACCTAAAGACTCACCTGCCCCAACATCTCCAGTAGTATGTTCTGCCTCACCTCAAGAATCACCTGCCTCAGCATCTCCAGTAGTATGTTCTGCCTCACCTCAAGAATCACCTGCCTCAGCATCTCCAGCAACTTCTGGAGGTTCTTTTTCTCTTCACTAACCTCCCCCAGTCTCTCCAGCACCGCAGCTTCCTCTCCAGTGTGCAAGCCAATCAAATTAATAAAGGTAAGGAATTGTTCTCTCGTTGTTATTGATAGGTATTTACATTAAATCATGTGGTATTTTTCAATGTTCCGACTTACGCTGAAAATCGTGTTACGACGCATCTTAAGAACGGATCAACGTCGTAACTCGAGGACCCCCTGTACAGTACTGTAGTATTATACAATCATATAACTGGAAGACTCAAATCTGCTGTGGAAATGGGGACTTTGGTTTATGGTGAGAAGTCAGTTGGGATAACAGACTGGTCATCTACATCTCTCCAATCAACAAGTTTTTTGCTACAGAATTGGTTCAAGGTAGAATAAAACTCATTACATGTTAGATTCCATGAGAAAGGATGACTGCATGTCCTTGGCAGATTTGAAAGATGTGTAGTTTCAGATGGTCATCCACCAGTTCTCCAGAACACCAATTTGGTTTCTTGTCTTGACCAGTCTATATGGCATCCTGCCTTAACCAGTCAAAACAGTGTCCTGCCTTATTTGTCAATATAGCTTCTTGCCATGACTAGTTACTATGGCTTCCTGACTTGACCAATTTCAATGGCACTTGGAAAATATAGAAATGGTTTGTGTTTAGCAAGAAGAAAACGGGTTCTCATTTCACAATTATTAATTTGTGAAGGACAGCATTGACACTGTTTAAACTGGAAAGGACTTTTGAAAAATCGAGAGCGAGAATGGTTTCGTGGACTGTATTCATTTTTTACTTGAATGTAACTATGCATAAAGGTATACATTTTAGCTAGACCCTTATTTCTGGCTATAATACCATTTTAATAAAATTAAATGTGATATTTTTATAAAATAAGATTCTATGTTTAATTACCATGTAGTTACATAGCTATAGTTTCTATCCGTCAGCAGCTGGAATTCTTGAAAATCGCTGTAGTAATTGCGGGGGATGGGGACCACAACTACCCGCATTATCACACCACTCATAAATGCCTAGGCTATACCCTAACTACCTACTGCAATAGTTAAAACACCGAAGATGTCCTACCTATAAAAATTCTTATAGGCTAACTGTCTATTTTAATACAGTTCAAATACCAAATAAACCTTAAACCATCATATGGGTACTCACTATTGATATATCCAGCCTAGCCTAAGTTGATGGTGATACACATGTACTTACTGCAACTTGAAACTATCACACACACATTGCCTGCTCCTATTAGTAGTAGTAGTAGAAGGAATCCTTGAAACGGCTTCCTTGCTCGTTTTATTTCGCCTTTGTTTGTATGTGTGTAAGTTTTGTCTCTATAATGCCATAAATCTTTTATACATTCTATCCTATTTTCAATTTCCCCTTCATCAGATCTACAAACAAAAGTATATTACCTAATAATTCCTCTTTATTTTCATGATATGGCTGTTACACAAAACTATATTTTGTGAATGAATACATTTATCAAAAAATTATTTACTGTAATGATTACAGAACCGTACTGTAATATTAATGTGTCAACAGCAAAATACAGTAATAAGAGTCTATTTTTGTCTTTTGTTTTCGTTGAAAATCAGCCAATGGACACTTATAACCATAAGAATTATTTAGGAAAACAATTTAGTTGCTAAAAGCAAATTTATTATTGGAGATAAAAGTTTATAATACAGTAGAATAACAACATTGTGTTGTTTACACATGAAATTCGTATTTTAAATATTTTTACAGTGATAAGAGATGAAACATCAATACTATTCTCATATTATTGTATCATGAGATACTACGGTAAATCTAAGCCAGTATTCCGCAGAGCAGCCAATGTTTTGGTTTGGAAATCAGCTGATGGCGAATACGATTTGTTTCGCCATATTAAACGCAATTTTGAGTGAATTTACTTGCTTTTAGTAAGCATAAACGAATATCTAGATACTTGACTTATATGAGACGAGGTTATTTTTCCTTAGGTGACGTGCTTTTAGGAGGAAATATTACTTGAATATGTCTCGTTGTGATTGTGTTTTTTTCCGTTAACAGATTACGTTGACGGCATTTTTATTGAGTAAAACAATACGTGATTCATTCGCAATTTTCCTTTATATCATTGTAATACGAACTTTACGTTTTCTATCTTTTATTGGCGTGCAACCAACAGTGGTGAAATGTGTTCTTTCAAGCACAGTAGTTTTGATTAAAATTATTTTATCTCAATTTTATCTACGGTTGTGTTTGATGGCATACGTTTACTGGAGTTTTATCCTTGTTGCCGATGCACGATAATGGTCATTAGCAGCTTGAACAGTTTTCTCAGCTTCAGCTATAGCTAGGTTTAAATTAAACATGATATTGTTATGATACAATAAAGTTTGTTCATACTTACCTGGCAGATATATATAGCTGTATTTTCTGAAGTCCGACAGAATTTTAAAAACTTCCGACACACGCAGTGGTCGGCCAGGTGGTTAGTACCCATTCCCGCCGCTGGGAGGCGGGTATCAGGAACCATTCCCATTTTCTATTCATAATTTTTATTTCCACTGTCCCCTGAGGGGAGGTGGGTGGGTACTTGATTATATATATCTGCCAGGTAAGTATGAACAAACTTTATTGTATCATAACAATATCATTTTGTTCATGAAACTTACCTGTCGATTATATATATAGCTGAATCCCACCTTTGGAGGTGGGAATGGGACAGAATAGAAGGATTTTGGGAAACAAATGCATGCAGATGATTTACATCTTGGTTCCACCTGTTAGCATAGCTGACTTCGTGATTACTGTCACCCAAGTCTGCTTCTGCTTTACTAGAGTTGCCAGCGAGGTAGAGACCTATAAAAGCTGGTGCACTCCAGATGATCTGTAAACGGGGGCGTGACCACAATGTGACTAGACCATATTGACCATACCATGAGGGCAAAGAAGTAAAATATATATATATATAAAATATATATATCACCACCTGACCAACCTAGCCAAAGTTAAGGTGTTTTAACTAAGGCTTAAGAGTTAAGAAGTCGCCGTTGTCGGCGACTCAACAACTAAATTAAGAGCTCTTCCTAACCATTTTCTACAGGATAGGATGAGTGGTACTTCTTGCCCCCAAGATTGTGTCTGCAGACACGTATGGCCCTAGCGAGCAGCAGATCTCATATGCCATCTTCACATCTCGCAGGGAGTGTGAAGTGAACACAGAGTTGCTTCACTAAAACATGGTACTCAGGATGTTGCTGAGTGCCATGCTCTGTTTTGAATGCTTCCGAGGCCGCGCCCTAACCCTCGTGAGCATTCAGATAAAAAAGATTTTCAAATCTTTGTGCAAACACAATGAAGGAGCATTTTTTGAAAGACTCCTTAACACTAAAGCCAGGGTGTTCTTCGATATGGGCAGTCTGGTCTTTTTCGGAACACTGCAGATTGCCCGAATGACTTCGACTTTCTTGAGTTTTATGTAGATAAAACTTGAGAGACCCGACAGGGCACAGGACTCTCTCTGGCTCCTGCCCACTAACTTGTGCCATCCTTGCTTCCAAGCTCCTGGCCCAAGGACAAAACGGGTTTCCATTCTTAGGCCACAACGTAAGGCTTAGAGAGCACACTGCCTTGTGTTCTCTAAAGCCAAAACTTCTTAAAATCTCACTAACCCTCTTTGTCGTATCTAGGGTGGTTAGAAGAAGGCCTTCCTGATCACATGCAAGAAGTTAACAGGTAGGAGAGGTTCGAATGCTTTGACATCAAGAACTTCAGACTACGTCCAAGTTCCATATTGAAAGCTTCGATCTGGACATGCACAGTCAGTCCGTCTGTACTAAAGTCAGGTGACCGACCAGTTGACCAGTCAGACGAATCAAGGACAGCAAGGCTGTACCCTGAAGACCATAAGGCACTATTCTTTGCTGAAGGATGAGTGTCTGGACTGCCTGGGCAATTCAATCTAAGCAAACCTTGGGGGTGTATCAACGCAACCCAACGTCGTCAGCGAATCAACTCCTGACTCGAGCTTCTGGTGCCAGGAGAAAGGAGAGAGGAGCAAAAAGGCGATTCAGTCCCGAAGGAAGAATGCCTGACAGTCCAACCTGGTCTCATGTTACACAATCATCGGGGGTGTATAAACGCAACCGACTTCGTCAACAAGAAACTCAGGGCTACTATATGTCGCCTGATCTCGCACGAGTGCTGACTCCGAGAAAACAGGTGAGACAAAAAGTAGATGGTGAGCGAGTTTCGAGATTCCACAGAACTCAAAGATTGTGAAGGGCTTGTTGTTTGACAGACGCAAAATCTCTGAGCCCAAAGGCCGTCAACCAACATATTTGCCTGTATTTCTTTAATAGTTGTGACTGCCAGCTTATCCCATTCTTCAGACGGAAATGGAAGACGGTAATCTTATTCCTGTCAACATCTCGATAGTCTGAACGTAGTCAGACTCAGAGCGGAGAGGTTATAGGTACCTTTCGAGTTAAGAGTAGACCGACTCTCTCGGAAAAGGTCCTTGGAAAGTGAACTAGGAAGTATGTGACCTCTGTGAATCCAGGATCCTGAAGGCCAACATGGGGCGATCAGCGTCATTGTCGCTCCCTGTGACGTCATAAATCCTCTTATTACATTTTTTCCTAAGCGAATGAAAAAAGGGGAAAAGACTAAAACATCCATCCCCGTCAATATCATAGGATGGCGTTTAATGGTACCGATCCCGGATCGAGAATAAGGGAGCAGAGAAGAAGCCTCTTCATCCTCAACATATCAAAGAGAAGAATGAAAGGGCGTCCCTAAAGTCTCCACAACTCTCAACTTACTTCTAAAGAAATATTCCACTCAGAAGTCAATAGTTGCTGCCGTCGATCGAGACGATTCGTACGGACTTTTGCAATCCTGTAACGAACCTCTAGAGGATCGTTACATTCTACGCCAGTTGTTATAATAGGCTCTTTCTCGTAAACTCGAACAGGGATCGAGAGAGATACTTCTTAAGATATGAGAGAGCTGTGGAATATCAGAGTTGATCTGGACACTGGTTCCCAAAAACTCGCTCGGCGTCCACTGGCGAGCAGCGAGCACGCTCGGCGTCCACTGCGCGCTCGGTATCCACTGGCGTGTGCTCGGCGTCCACTGGTGCGCGCTTGGCGTGCACCCGCGCGCGCCTGGCGTCCATCCGAACGTCCCGTCCAAGCCGAGCGTCAAAGAAGCGTGCAGAAAAGCGTCACGCTCCTGACAGGCGTCAAAACAAGCGAGAGAAATGACAATTTGTCGAAAATTGCATTTTTCCTAACTATACAAACCTGAGGTCCTTTAATCAATAGGAAGTAGCTAGCGGCAGCTGGAACGGTCGTAAGCTTCGAACAAGGGAGAACGGTAGTTAACTGCTTGTCCGATCGTCGCGCGCCGCGCGACTGGGAGGTAAACAAATCACTTTTGCTTTTGGCCCATGCAAAATACGCAGAGTGAGGGGTGGCATGAGGAGGGACTATATGTTAAAGAAGGGACCTCAGGTTTGTATAGTTAGGAAAAATGCAATTTTCGACAAATTTGTCATTTGTTCCGATACGTAATACAAACCCTCGTCCTTTAACAATAGGAAGACTCACTTCTTGGTGGGAGGAATCTGAGTCTTTTTGATGAACAGACTGGTGTTCGTCCATCCCTGGAATGCCTCCCTGGTCGTAAGAGCGAGGGAGGAATCCAAGCCTCTGTCCGATTGATCGGGGTGTGCACCGCAGGACAATGGTCAGACCTCTGGGCCGAGTACTAAGAGAGAGGCAAGCGTATCTCTTTGTACCAGCATTGTAAGAACTTTTTCCTTTACATGAGCAAATGTAAAGTAATGGGTTTGTCTCATGTCGGCATCCACTTTCTCCCCCGTTGTTGGAGAAAGTGGTGGATATTTACTCCTATCTCTAGTTAAAGAGGTAGGATGGAGCTCTGTTGAATAGCTTACCTGCATCTGACTCCCTTCCAGCAAGGTAACGACCGTATCCCTCTGCCCACAGGTAGAGGTAGAAAAAGATGGTGAAGAGAGCCAGTCACTCTCTCATTCACGCATTCATTCTCCCAGTCATACCAGGAATCGATGCTGTTCTGCCTGCTCGGGTGCTGGGTAAGCTTACACAACGTGTTGAGCAGCCACCACAGGTCCCAAGTTTTTTTCAAAAAGTATCCAAGGACTTGTGGGCAATATCCCGAAGGTAGAAGGACGTGAAGGTGGTCTGGTTGGCCCAGACACCTGCCTTCAGGACCTGCGCCACAGAGAAGTTCTTACGGAACGCTAAGGAGGGTCCGATACCTCTGACTTCGTGGGCTCTCGGACGGAGCGTACGGATGTCGTCGCTACCATCAGCTTCGTACGTCTCCTGATCACCTCACGCAGCCAGAAAGAAAGCGTGTTCTTGGAGACTTCTTTCTTGGTAACCCCAGTGCTAACGAAGAGGCGTCGACACTCAGGCCTGAGATGTCGAGTTCTCTTCAGATAGCGCCGTAGCGCCCTCACAGGACAAAGCAGCATCTCATCCGCATCATTATCGGTGAAGTCCAGGAGGGAGGGGATCGTTAAAGACTCGAACCTGTCGTCAGGGATCGACGGATTCTGAGTCTTAGCTACGAAGTTCGGGACGAAATCGAGCGTCACAGATCCCAGCCTCTGGTATGTTTAACATCATAAGAAAGGCCATGTAGTTCCCCTACTCTCTTCGCCGATGCCAGGGCCAGCAAGAAGAGGGTCTTGAGGGTCAGATCCCTGTCTGACGACTCTCGGAGTGGCTCGAAGGGTCTTCGAGTCAAAAACTCCTAAGTACGAGAGTTCACATCCCACGCAGGGGGGCCTGAGTTCCCTGGGTGGGCAATACCTTTTCGAAGGCTCCTCCCCATTAGCAAGGATATCTCGAACGAATTCGAGATGTCCACAGTCCCCTCAGTTTTAGGACGAGAGCCAGGGCGGCTCTATATCCCTTAACTGTGGGTACTGAGAGGAGCTTCTCTCGGCGAAGAAACACGAGGAAATCCGCTACCTGCTGAAGAGTGGCTCGAGAGGAGACAGACCCTGTCTACGACACCAACCACAGAAGACGGCCCACTTCCCCTGGTACACAGCTGCAGAGGACTGTCGGACGTGTCCGCCATCTCTGTTGCTGCGCTACGAGAAAAGCCTCTCGTTCGCAAGAGATGGTGGATAACAGCCAGCCGTGAAGTTTGAAGGGACTGGACTGCCTGGTGGTTACCGTTCTACGTGTGGCTGGGCTAGAAGGTTGTGCCAAGTGGGTAGCTCTCTCGGTGCGTCCGCAAGAAGAGCCAGCAGGTCCGGATACCAAACGGCTTGTGGTCGTTTTGGGAGCCACCAGGACATTCTGAGATTGGGAGTGACCAGCGCTCGACTGATCACTTTCCGAATCAGACAGAAGGGAGGAAAGGCGTAAGCGAAGAGGTTGTCCCAGGGGTGTTGGAGAGCGTCCTCTGCAGCTGCCCATGGTCCGGCACAGCTGAAAAGAAAACCTGAAGTTTTCTGTTGTGCCGGGTGGCGAACAGGTCTACGACCGGTCGCCCCCACAGGTTGAAGAGCCTTTCCGCCACGTCTTGGTGTAGAGACCATTCCGTCCCTATCACCTGATCCCGACGGCTGAGCTTGTCTGCTACTACATTCCTCTTGCCTGGAATGTAGCGTGCTGACAGCTCTATCGAGTGAGCCGTGGCCCACTCGTGCACCTGCACCGTCAACTGATGGAGCGGAAGAGACACTAGCCCCCCCTGCTTGTTGACATATGCCACTACTGTGGTGTTGTCGCACATCAACACCACTGAGTGTCCCACCACCAAGCGGTCCTGAAACTCTTGGAGAGCGTTGAACGCCGCCTTGAGTTCCAGGACATTGATGTGAAGGTGCTTCTCGTGATGGTCCCACACACTGCAGTCAGCAACTCCTCAGGTGTGCGCCCCATCCTCGGTCGATGCGTCTGAGAACAGAAGCATCTCCGGGGGGGGAGTGCGTATGGGCACTCCTCTTAAGAGGTTCTTGTCGTCGAGCCACCAGGCTAGGTCCTGCCTCACCTTGTCCGTGATAGCCACGGGAAAGTAGGAGGATCCTTGGCCTGAGACCAACTCTCCCTTAGTCTCCACTGGAGAGACCGCAGGTGAAGACGCCCGTGAGGGACTAACTTCTCGAGTGACGACAGATGGCCGATCACGACTTGCCATTGCTGTGCTGCCTGTTCCTGCCGAGACAGGAACCGGCCGGCTGCCTCCCTGAATTTGCTGATACGCAAGTCTGCGGGAAAGACTTGCCCTGCTACCGTATCTATCAGCATACCCAGGTACTTCATCTTCTTTGCTTGGGTTCGAGGTCGGACTTCTCGTAGTTTATCACGATCCCCAGATCGGCGACAAAACTTGAGGAGTCGATCTCTGTCCTGTAGCAACTGCGAGCGGGAGCTCGCCAGGACTAGCCAATCGTCGAGATACCTCAGAAGACGTATCCCGTTTCGAATGGGCCAAGCCGACACCAGAGTGAACACTCGCGTGAACACCTGTGGGGCGGTTGAGAGACCGAAACAAAGTGCCCTGAATTGGTACACCGTCCCGTCGAAGATGAAGCGGAGGTACTTTCTGGAGGACTGATGGATGGGTATTTGAAAATACGCGTCCTTCAGTCCACTGAAAGCATGAAATCGTTCCCCCTGATCGAGTCGAGCACTGAGCGTGCCGACTCCCATCGTGAACCGCGTCGTGCGAACGAAGCGGTTCAGGGGAGAGAGGTCTATCACCGGACGCCAGCCCCCGATGCCTTCTCCACTAGGAAGAGGCGGCTGTAAAAGCCCGGTGACTGGTCCTCCACGATTTCTACAGCTCGTTTCGCCAGCATGGTCTTGATCTCCTGTTCGAAGAGCGTTGTCCTTTGCTGATCCCCGGACATAGGTCTGTAGATGGACCGGTTTGGAGATGAGGGGGGGGGGGCCGAGACTCGAAGGGTAGTAGATATCCCTCCCGAAGGACGTCTACTATCCAGTTCTCCGGCGCCGTAGCGCTGCCAAGTCGCCAATGGCTCGCTAGGCACCCCCCACTTCCGGCAGCAGGTGAGGGGGAACGCCGTCCCTAGCGTTTCCCTCCTCGTTTCGACTTCTTTCCAGCACCTCCTCGGGGAAAGGAGGGCTGGGAGGAGGGCTGGTTGCGGCCTCCTCTAGCAGAAGTTGAAACAGCTGGAGTCTTCACACGGGGTTTGGACGGTGCAACCGTCTTCGCCGCCGTGGAAGCGCTAGCCAAGCTCTTTGGTTTGGCCGCAGTTACTCGAGATTGCCTCAGAAACCTTCGAGACTGCCTGGTGGACTAAGCGGTCACTCTCGTCAGTGCGCCGCCGTTCCACCGCAGCGTCCACCATCTCTCCAGGAAAGAGAGCTGGGGAACTCCTAAGAGGTCCATTTCGTAGCCCGAGTGCCGCCTCACGCCCGGCCCCCTTGGTCACTCGGGTAAGGACTGCGTCCCTACGTTCGAAGAACCAAGTTGGCCCACAGGTTAGGCAGTCTGATGGGCGAGGTAAGAGATTGCTCTTCCTCCAGACTGGCACAGTCTCCTGAAAGAAGCGTCGTCTTCGAGAGCAGAACTCCCAGAGTCGGCCGCTACTTTGGATATTGTGAGGGACCACAAATCCAACCAGGAAAACTGCCTGGAATGCTGCCATAGCGGTAGATTCCAGGGCAAGTGCCTCCTGCTGCGAGAACCATAGGTTCTCCGACAGGAGCTGCTGCAGGGACACACCTGGAGTCAGCCTCGCTAACTCCGGGTTAACCTGTTTCGGCAGTATCGGGTCTTCCGAAGGCACGTAAAATCGCCTCTGTCGCTGTAGAGGAGGAGGAAGCAGCTTAGAGGGACTGTCCGGATTTTAGCGAGTCCTCCCGTCCTGAGACGAGATTCTCCACCTGATCCAGGACCGAGTCCGCAAGCTCTGATCGTGGCAACCCCACCATCATTTTGGGCTCCCTCTTGGGACCCCAAAATGATTCGAGCCGGGACGTGGGCTCTGCTGGTGGTAGCGACGATCCTTCCGCAAGGCCATTATGCAGACGCATCAGCTTAATGACCTCTGCGAAGTTCCTCTGTATCTCAGGCGTTACAGCGTCTTGTGGAGTAGGACCGTCCAGTCCCCTCCAGCAAGAGCATATCCTCGATACTCCTCCTTCAGAAGGAGGAACAGCGACAGACCCCTGACGGTCGCCTCCAACTACTTGCGCGTACGTTCTGGTCGGTCCTAAGACCGTGCCTGAGCCGTACGGCGTCATAGCTGGGTCACGAGCGGCGCACCTCTCGTGATCGCTCCTCGGTACCTCGCTCCTCCCGGTATAGCCCGAGGAGGTTGAAGGTACGGGAGAGGCAGACCTGACGCTCCCCCCTCGCTCGCTGGCAGGACCAGCGTGCGTGGAGGGCTGCTGCTGATCGTCAACCCGCGGTGACGGTCGAGCAGCAGGCCTAGCCTTGCCGCTCGCCTGGGGCGATTGGCTCGGCTGAGAACGTCGAGACCGATCTCTAGCGTCAGGCGAGCTGCCGCTGGTCACCGTCTCCACCCGGTCCCATCGGGAGCGGCGGACGGGTGACCTGCTAGGCTCTCTGTCGCGTCGAGACCGGCCAGCGTCCCTCTCGGCGCGTCAAACGCCTGGTACCAGCCGTGGCTGGTACCGGCGGCCGTGGGGACTCCTTCCTCGCCTCAACCCGTGGGCCGGTCAGCGACCGTCACGTCAGCCCGAGCAGCCAGTTGATCGCTGCGAGAGCGTCCACTGGCCTGGCGAGAGTCGTGTGCACGACTCTCGCCAGTCTTCTGCTCCGCGCCCACTGTTTTGACGGCGAGCGAGCTCGGGCGTCAAAACTTTGGCTGGACGGTCCTCTTGGAAGAGCGTCCACTCGGTGCTCGCGAACGAGAAGCGGCCGAGACGGAACCTGGTTTAGCGGCAGAACCGCTAGCACCAGGTGAGGACGCACCAGCCGAGGCTGGTGCACCTCTGGTCCCCGTCGACTTCTTCTTTGCAGAAGAAGCGACGGGCCCCGTTCCCGAAGGAACAGGAGGACCAGCAGAAGAGCTCCCCAGCTCGCCTGTGCGAGCCGGGCCCTTAGAAGATCCCGAAGGAGTCTTCTTAGGGGGGGAGGAGGCACCCTTCTTCTTCTTCGGCTGTTTTAGCCATTAGAAGTCGAAGGGGAAGGAGAGGCAGCAGACGACGAAGAAGACGATGAAGACGACGACGACACCTTCTCCCTTCCTCTTCTTCTTCGCCAGGCTCCGCAGAACAGAAGTCAGGTCTTCCATCCAGGAGGGAGCCGGGGCAGTTGCCGAAGCAACAGGGCCCGACTGCACCTGTCCGGAAAGACCTGAGACTGTGACAGCACCACCAGCAGCAGGAACAACAGGAACAGGTCCGGGAACAGCAGGAACGGCAGGAAACATCTGAAAGAGAATGTGTCAGGCCGATCTGAAAGGGAAAAAGTAGCTGGAACGGCAACAGGTACGGCAGGCACGGCAGGTACCACGGGAGAGCCAGGCGTCCTGTCGGCAGTCACCATCATCCGTGGCACTGGCGGCAGGGTCCAGGGGGGTACTCTTTGGGCAGCGGAAGTCCGGGGTCGGCAAAGGAAAAAATCCAGGTGGTGGTGGCACGTTCCTCTTTGGCACGGCAAGCAATGGGTTTTTTGTATAAAGCCACCGTGGGGGGGGTGTCACGACATTATATGGGGCGTATATACCAGATGCGGTGGCATCTCATATGCTGGTGTCGTTACTGTGGTAGTTGTAGTGGTCACCGCACCATGAGTGGACCACTGCCGACCCCGCCAACCGCTGAAGCAACCCCTGGATGCTGGGCACTCCTGCAGTCCCAGCGACTCCCACACCTGTCCCAAGTCGTCCTTCGCTGATGGCACACCTGCGGAAGCAACAGTCGGGTTAGTGGAGGCTTCCTCGCGCCTGGGGGAAGAAACACCCCCCCCACCCCCAGAGCGGACGGAAGACCCCGAGTACAGCTGTACGTCCGGTAGCGGGCGCCCTCATCCACACTCGACGGATCGAGAGAGGAAAAGGACTCCGCTACCCCCCCCGCAGGGAAGGCGCTAAACGTGGGGGCTGGCCGGGGGGCAGGAAAGAGGACGAAGTGTCCGTTACCAAAGGAGTCACTGGACTTTCCGATGACTTCTTGGGCGGCCTAAGTCTCTTCCTGCCCTCGTACAGCACCCACTGGCGGCCTCGGACCAATTCATACATGTGACAACAAGGTTCGTTACGGGAGCACTCTCGCCCCACGACAACGAGTACAAACCTCGTGGGGGTCCCCCCCCCAACCCGTTTTTTCCCAACCCCAAAAATGACCTGACCTGTCCCCAAACCACCCCCCCCCCCCCACCCTCCAGAAACCCCCCCCCCACCCCCCCCCCACACCCCCCCCCACATCTACGCCCCTCCAGCCCGGGACACACTCTACGGGCGACTGGAGGGCTCGCGGTGATATCTCCATTTCTTCCAATTCACTCATTGCAAGATCAATAAGAATTGTAAAAGTACTTACAGTCACTCCTGATTTATACAGAAAGAGAGGCAAATACTCAAACTCAAAGCAAACGACAAAGCGGGCAGAGCGATGGCGAACACGTCCTTCCCACACACGGCCGAAAGCAAAAGTGATTTGTTTACCTCCCAGTCGCGCGGCGCGCGACGATCGGACAAGCAGTTAACTACCGTTCTCCCCTTGTTCGAAGCTTACGACCGTTCCAGCTGCCGCTAGCTACTTCCTATGTTAAAGGACCGAGGGTTTGTATTACGTTATCGGAACAAACTGCCTTCAGGGAAAAGCGAGATACATCTCGGAGAGAAATCCGACTGCACGAAACAGTCTCAGGAAAAGAAGGGTTGATCGTGTGAGAATACGAGGGGCGAGGGAACGCCTTCTTTTATTCTCACAGTAACAAAGCCCTCGGACGTCCGCTCTCAAAAGCGTCCTGGCTACTAAGACTTCTTTTTCATATTTCTCGGTGGAAAGACGTACACGTGATCAGGCGACGTTCGCCTTCTTACTTCTCACTGGAATGTATAACGAGAGAGAGGACGTGAAGCGTCCTCTTCTATAAAGCTTCTATTTAGAGGGCGCGAGTCCTTCCGAAAGCTCCAAACCCCTGCGCGGGGAGGACGCTTCAGAGGACGAGAAGCAATCCTTCAGGATTCGTGCACGTGCACGCACTTAGGCAGTCTGGGAATTTTCATCAGAAACTGCCGAAGGCACGCCAGATCGGTGGGGGTTTCTCGTAACCCTCATTCGGCTTTCGACATGCTCTCTCCCCGGGTCCTGGGAGTCAAGCAGAGGTCCCGGCCTAGAGGCGAAATAGGCCGATCTGACGCACCCTCCACTACACAAGGGGCACTGTCACTGCACTTAGCCACTTCACTATTGCTCTCTAAAGCAAGCACTTTCGATTCTAAGATACGAATCGAAAGAGTATTAGAGAAAGGGCAATAACCTCTACAGACACTGTTTAGGCCCGAAGGCAACATTACAGGGTTATGAGAAACAATAACAGAAGTAGCACTCTTCACAACAATGAAGGAGAGCGATCACCTGTCGCAGACATATTCATAACCCGTAGGCCATACTACAGGGTTAGGCAAAAAAAAGTCTACAGGAAGGTTAGCAGGTTCACTACCCTGACTTTTGTTTACTGATTAATTGCGTAATATCGAATCATACGTTTTCCTTACGGAATTAGACATGTTTACTGATTAATTGCGTACATACGAATCATACGTCTTCCTTACGGAATTAGACAAAGTCTACACACTCCTTACATGACAAATCTCACAAAGAAGCAAGACTCATACCCTCGTGCATACCAAGTGCGGATCTACCGAAGCTTTCGGTAGCCAACACCCTATCTTTGCAGACAACACCCTCTGAAACTAGCCTAACTAGATTCAGATATCTTATGCAAAAATGAATCAAATTCAAATCAATTTAAGATAGCGTATGCCTAGCCACAAATCCAAGTAAATAAATTAAAAGACAATTAGGATACTTAGCGGCAATGAAGTTTCCAAAATCTAAGACGGAGAGTACTGGAAAAAAACAGGTGTTTCCAGCACCGGCGACAGAAAAATTATGAATAGAAAATGGGAATGGTTCCTAATACCCGCCTCCCAGCGGCGGGAATGGGTACTAACCACCTGGCCGAACCACTGCGTGTGTCGGAAGTTTTTAAAATTCTGTCGGACTTCAGAAAATACAGCTATATATATCTGACAGGTAAGTTTCATGAACAAAAGTATATTTCCTTATTGATCTTTGATCTATAGATATTTTTATCTATAGCGAATAAAGTTATACATTAAGAATATCTCAGTTCTATTCCCACTTAACGTCATTTATAACAACTACTGGTAATAGTGTACTATAATACGATGATTGAAATGTACAAGCCAAACATCTGTTGTTATCCAATTTGGTTGTACAGTGGACCCCCCCGTATTCGCGTTTCTCCAGATTCGCGGATTTCTCTCGGGAACGTTTCCCTGCATTATTCGTGGAAAATTCGTGCATTCGCGGTATTTTTCTATGGTAAATATCCGCAAATTCCTGGTTTTTTTGATGAATTTCATCATAAAATGCACTTTGTGATAAAACTATTACAAAAAAACCATGTATGAAAATTTTTAGTGGGTTTTTCTGAGTTTTAACTAACAAAATAGGCTGTTTTTAGCATTTTTATAAGGGTTCCAACATTCGCGGGTTCTAACAACTATTCATGGGGGGTCTGGTACGCATCCCCCGCAAATACGGGGGGACCACTGTACTTAGAACAAAAAAAAAGTTGTTTCTCGTTCGTTTGTATAGCGTTAAAACCATACTTTCATCATTCTCTTTTGCTGTTTTTGAACTTATGTAACTAGAAGATGAAATAAAGTTAGGATATTGTAATTTGGTCTCTCATAAAATCGGATTATCGTAACTTGAACACTACAGCTACCTGTACACTGTATAAACCTTATTATATCTACATACTCTAGACATCCAAAAGATTAAAGATAGGCTTTTTTCAATTAACGTATTTATAATAACTATAATGTACTGTACAGTACTACTCTAAAGTAAATTCTATAGTACTATACTGCATACATATACGTATTACTTATTACGCCATTGCGGATTACAGTGCCATTTGACTGGTCTAGGGCGCTGTTAAATGGTCTAGTATTCTGAAAGGTGTGCGGCAGCCGTAGACTTTAAAATCGCTTAGCGTCAGCGATCAAGAACGGAACCCCTGCCACTAACCAAGGGCGCCGCCTGTATACCAACACGGACAAATCAGTGACACTGCAATACATACCCGCGATATAGATGAGAAGCAATCCAAGGAAAAACCCTGTGGCTAACTGACCTCACGACTGCTGATCTGTTGACTTAGGGATGACCCACTG
>NC_061110.1:53493079-53562424 GCF_015104395.2 Macrobrachium nipponense | reverse complement strand
GGGATGACCCACTGTAAGTGCTATTTTGTTTCAGCTAGGCAATTACCTGCCGCCCATCAAAGGGGGAGGGAGGGCTCTCATTATGTAACTACTTGGTAAGTGTACATAAAATCTAATTCTTTATAAAAATGGAATTTTCATAATAAAGTTTTATTGCATTCTTACCGAACAATTATACAGCTATAGGTTTCCTACATGGCAGACAAAAGATTCAAACTTGTGCAGTGTCGCCACCATCGCTGATGTAGGAGACGTTATCTCCCGCCACTTGAGGGATGAACAGGTAAACAGACAGTGTATTCAATTCATTATGCCCAACCATCCCCCTGTGGGGAGGAGGGAGGGCTTTAATTAAATAATTGCTTGGTAAGTATGTAATAAAACTCAATTTCATTATAAAAATTCCATTTTTATTGCAGTGTCTTATCGAACAATTATACAGCTGATTACCCACTGCATGGATGGGGGCTGTGGATGTAAGCTTAATTAAAAAATATAAGTCTTAAAAAAAGACAATGGTCAGCACTGTTAGTGCTTGTTGTACCTTATCTTGTAAGAGAGCTACTGCAGGAGAATACTACTGCCTCTGGTCGGTGCTCATCTTATGTAGTAGAGAGCTTGGATGTCTGTCCAAAAAGTGCCTCTACATAGAGTGAAATGCCTTTGCAGTCATGAAAGTTCACTGCTGACTTGACAAAGGTGAGAAAACAATATTGCCCTTGTCCTGGGCCAAGACCAGATACTGCATACAAGCGAACAACAAGTCACCTACACCACATTAAAAACCTATACCCACAATATAAAAAAAAAAAATTGACTGGCGAGTACTCCAGGTAAAGTATCCCGAGCTTCCCTTAACACAGCAATCTTGATACAAGGTGAAAATACAGAGAGGTATCAACCATCCCCATGTTTCTCCTAACAACATGCCAGCTATGGAAATAGGACCAAGACAAATACAGTCTTCTAACAGTCTCAATCTCTTTCGGGTAATGAGACGCAAACGCCGACTTTGACCTACTAAAGGTACTCTGCAGAATAGTGGACAACGACAAATTATCTCGGAATCAGAGAGGTCACTACTGGTCGGACTTCGTGTGCCTTGACTTTCTTCGTTGATAAGAGAATGTGCTTCGATAATAATAAGTTCTCTCAAGAAGTAGATCGCATTATTCGAAAGAGAACAAGAGGGATTCTTCACCGAACACCACAGTCGCGAAGATGGTCCTCTTAATTTCTCCGTTCTGTGGAGATAATATCTGGAGCTCTTACTGGGCATAAGTCTTTCCCCTTCCTCTGGACAGAGAATATCGGCCAAATTCTTGAGTGTGAAAGAGTGGAGCCAAGTTTTCTATATATATATGATTCTGCTCACAGTTTGCACACTTAGGTTCAGCACATTTCCATTTTGTGGTGTATTCTGCAGATCCACAGTAAGCGCATACTGGTTCATTCCTACAATTTCTTTTATGTGCCCATAACTACTGCAATTTTGACACTGCAGTTGCTTTGGAACATAGGGTCTTAACTCCCTATTTTGGCCTAAAATGTTTATTTTTTGAGGAAGATCTGAACCCTCAAATTTTATTTTTGCTATTATTAGTATTTGTTTATCGCTTTCTTTTACTCGTTGCATCATATACCTCGCAATCCTCAACATTGGAGTATCTCTTTTTGAGAGAGTTTAAAAGCCTTTTCTTACTGATTGGTTTGTCAACACTGTCAGGAAGTACAATGGTACCCTGAATGCTGTTCATATTATCATGTCTTCCCACTTTACACTAATGTCATCTATAATTTTTAAAGACAAATAGTCTACAGACTGACTTTTTGTTGTGGCTTCTACAAGCCAAGTCTTCTCTTTTAATTTTCTGAACGACAATTCTGCCGTTGGATGCCTGTTTAATAAACAATTTTCTAATTTGAAAGCTGAAATATTGTTCAGCTTCCATGGTCAGAAACTTTGACCAACTTCCACTCCCCAAAATGAGTCAAAGTGAGTCAAGGTTGGGTCATGACGGTACTTTGGTTTCTTTGACTACTATTAATGTTTTAATATCAATCTGATCTTTGTGACTTGAGTTTTCTTTAGAATGGTCCAAATCCATGCCAGAAGTCATGAGGTTGCTTAATAAATTCTTCATATACGTAACATAATATAACATTCAAATTTTGTTCAGGATGTAGTCACTCTCACCAGGGAGGCCCAACTGGGGGAGGAGCAATACTGTTACACAGTGGTAACTGCCCTGAGATCCTCACCTGGATATATGCCACACCCACAGTACCTTAAACCGGGTTGTCAGTCTGTCGACATTGGACACAGCACTGTAGGCATGGCTCGACGTGAAAATTTCCCCTCGCTCGACCACATCAGGTACTCTAGTTTTACAGGTGGAATGGCATGCTGTCCAACTCCACCCTCCATAAAATTAAAATAGTAGTCAATTCAGTAGTCCAAAACCATGCAAAGGTCGTCAACAAAACAGGAAGAAGGGAAGAGAAAAATTTATAGGAGTAAAGTAGTTGAAGGTCCCAATGTTTAGTTGAATTGACAGCAAAGAAAGAAAGACAGTACGCATAAAAGAGCATACTCTCTCTGCAGTGGATCCCTAAGCCCCTACCTCGTCAAGGAATTGGGATCAGGGGGGATGCTCCTACTGACTAGTACAGAAAGCTTACAATTTCAAAGACTCGGATAATATTCTTGACCAGGTGATCTAATTCCGACCTGGAAAACATGATCTTGGCTGAGTTAAAGGGTGATCTCTTGGAGGGGTCTATGAGGCCAGAGAAGTCTCTTTGGGTGAGGAAGACATGCTTAAAGAGAGCTTCCCCGTCTCATAACACAGGTCTCCTTGTAGAGAGTCTCAAAGGAGGGAAATTAAAGTTTACCTTTCCTTGCTCTCTCTTCTCCAAGAGCCAAAGGTTAACTTCCTTCAAAGCTTTATGAGCAGAAGACAAGAGAGCCAGTCGAGGTAATTTGGATGAATCCGTCTGGTTGTCCATATCTAGGTAGAAGCTGGAGAAGAAGGAACCACTGGCGAGAAGAAGCTAGGAAAATTTGCTAGGAAATAGTGAGTGAAGTAGCAAAGCACAGGCTGTTGGGGGTCTCCTTCTCTACTTCCTCCTCCTCTTCTTTGCCGAACATAAGGGAGACAAGTTTGCTTGTGGCTGTGCAGAGGGCGCAGTTATCTACAAAAAAACACCTAGAATACTGTCCAATTTATTCTGAATGGCTGCTATAGATTAATCAAAAGCAGCAGCAACATGAGGTTCTGTAGGGAGAAAATGTCTTGCAGCAGCACTTGCAAAAGCTGGTTGTTGAACAACAACACTCTGGCCATGTGGTGCCAATGGGACTGTGGGGCACTCCTAAGTAACCAAAGTCTAAGTCAAAGTCTACATCGTAAGACAAATTGGTAAAATACAGTCCTATCTAATACTTGCTGAAACGGCTACCAAAATACAAGAGTACTTCACCAAATTGCCAAAAAAAGTCCACCAGGAAGTCTATACAGTGGCACCTCAAGATACAAAAGGCTCAACTTACAAAAAACTCGAGATACGAAAGCAAATACGAAGATTTTTGCGGCTCTCCATACGAAAATTGTTCAAGATACGAAAGGTTGTTGCTGTAAAGTCCAAGATTCGCCCGGAACACCGATAACAATTTTAAACCTCGCGTGACGCCAACTGAGTAGACTCACCACCATCATCCCGCTCTCCCATTGGTTCCTGATGCTAGTCACCGCCATAAGATCCTTCTCTCCTATTGGTCAGCATCTCGCCCATTGTGCTCTACGTAAAGGCGTCCTTCGGCCACTTCGCGGCATCATCGGTATCGTAAGCACGCGGAATTTGTTCGTTCTATATGATTTCGTTTATTAACGTAAATTCGTTAGTGATTTTGTTGTAGTATACTTTATCGTGTAGTGTGAGAACTTTACTACATACGTATACTACATAACATAATTACGTACAGTATATACGTAGTCATGGGTCCCAAGAAAGTTGAAGTTCACGGAAAGAAGAGGATGCTTTCTTTGAAGACGAAGATGGAGATAATTAAAAAGTATGAAGCTGGTATGCGATTGAGTGTGATCGCCAAGGAATACGGCTGAAATCCGTCGACAATAGGCACCATCCTTAAGCAGAAGGATGTCATCAAAGCAGCTACACCTTCCAAGGGCGTCACTATTTTGTCCAGCAAGAGGACCCACGTGCACGATGAAATGGAAAGGGTGTTTCTTGTCTGGATAAAAAACAAGGAAATTGCTGGCGATACGATAACAGAGACGGCAATCTCCCACAAGGCCAGCGCTATATTCAGCGATTTGATTGCCCAGGCCGAAGACGATGGAGGAGAAGGGACATCGACGCCAACCCCAGACTTCAAGGCTTCTCATGGGTGGTTCGAAAAATTCTGTAAACGGACTGGCATCCATTCGGTGGTGCGGCATGGGGAGGCAGCCAGCTCGGACACGAAAGCGGCCCAAGCCTTTATTAAGACATTCGACGAGATGACTCTCAACGAAGGCTACAGTTCTCAGCAAGTTTTCAACTGTGATGAAACTGACCTTTTTTGGAAAAAAATGCCTCGTCGGACGTACATCACGCAGGAAGAGAAGAAGCTACCCGAGCATAAGCCTATAAAAGAAAGGCTTACGCTCACACTTTGTTTGAACGCCAGTGGGGATTGCAAGGTGAAGCCCCTACTTGTCTATCATTCCGAGACTCCTTGAGCCTTCAAGGCCCACAAAGTGCTTAAGGGGGTAACGAGACTCCTGTTCACAGAGTGGGTAAATCTGTGTTTCTTGGAAGAGAAGCGCCTCCCTCTGAAATGTCTGGTGGTGTTGGACAATGGCCCTGCTCACCCTCCTGGCCTCGAGGAAGATATCCTAGCGGAGTATTCGTTTATCAAGGTTCTTTACCTTCTGCCTAACACCACCCCTCTCCGCCAGCCCATGGACCAGCAAGTGATATCGAGACTTCGAAGGATTCGACGTGGGCGAAGCTGGTGCTGCAGATTCAAGAACAGTTGACAATCCTGTAACTGTTTCGCAACCAGATCTTGACGAGATCGTTGCACTCGGCAAGTCCATGGGGCTGGTCATCGACAGGGACATCAATGACCTTCTCGAGGAGCACCAAGAGGAGCTTACGACGGATGACCTGAAGGAGTTGGAGGCCATGCAACATAACGTCGTTCAAGAAGAGTTCTCTAGCAGTGGCGAGGAGGAGGACGACGATTCTATGACAACGGCAGAAATTAAGGATGCTCTAGCTACTTTTCATAAGGTGCAATCAATCGTAGAATAGACACACCCCGAAAAGGCTTACACAGGTTGTATGCTTGCACAGTTCAATGAAGTTTGCCTGAGTCATTTCAGGAACATAATCAAAAGCAGGCAGAAGCAATCTTCCTTGGATAGTTATTTTTTAAAGAGGCCTTTAGTAGGAGTAAGCAAAAAGGAAGAACCAAGTGATGATACGAAAAAACAAAGTTGAAAATGGTGAAGAAGTTTAAATTTTGTATAAAAGAAAAAAAAAATTATTTAAAGTTTTTTGTAAAGTTAAGTGTTAGTTTTCTTAATGTGTTTTGTAAAGTTTAGTTTATGTCTTCCTGACATTCTTATGTGTTTCGTAAAATTAAGTGTACATATCTGCCGTTTGCCCTCCTCCTCTGTCACCACTTTCAGAGATAGCCTCACTTGAAAGGAAGCTTCCACATTTTACTACATACGTAAGTAAGTATAGTATTTCTTGTATACCATGTACACTAATACACTTTTTTTACAGATTCATACATATCAGTACTACTAGTACGTTTTAAGTTAGGTACTGAATGGTCCAAATTGTTGTAGTATTTCATTATTTATCGGTCAATTTAGCTTTACTATGAAATTTACTGGGGTGTTTTTGGAGGGCTTGGAACGGATTAGGCATTTTACATGTAAAATGCGGTTCACAATACGAAAAACTCATGATACGAAGGCCGCCTCGGAACGGTTTAATTTCGTATCTCGAGGTACACTGTAATTGCAAAAAATTCAGCTGCCGCCAATCACTCAGATGGTACTGGCAAATTGGACACTGACAGTTGCTTGGGAGCTACCCAGTGTGCAGAAACACGATTACCACTATGCGTCATCAATGACTCAGGTGCTGAACAGCCAGAAGCCAAATGGAGAACAGGAGAAGAATCCAGCACCAATGGACAGTCAGTTTCTTTCCTTGGTGCAGAATCACAAACAGGAACATCAAAATGGTGCTCAATAAAGGATTTCCTTAAGGAGGAAGAACATACCCTAGAGGAAGAACAATTAGCTGACAAAAATTATCCTTCTAACACAGGGTTGTCCACGGAGAATCACTCGGGACCATTCCAGAAACTACAAGAAGGACGCTATTCTGACAAAGGATCCTGATTTCTTTGAAGCCACTGGAGACTGAGAATCACTTCTAGCTCGTCTTTTTAAGGGACGAGACTCCTCAGCAAAGCACCATTGGCACCTAAGGGTAGATTCCTCAGAACTGGAGACACTGGAGGAATGAAGTGAGACTTCCTTATAGACACCTTTCCGGTGGCGCTCTGTTGGCATCTGGGATATACAACACGTTCAACTGAAGGGGTGACTACCCGTGGGCAGACCCCATCGACCTCCCTTGGGCTACCAGTATGACTCCTCCCAGGTTTAGGAGAGTATGTCAGGTACCTTTGCTTAAGAAATTGAATTGTTGGGATGGGCAGCCACCTCCTCCACTGCACTAGCAATAGCGCTTGCACTGTCAACACTATCACACTTAGTACCTAACTTATCCATGAGAACCTTGACTGAAGCTTCTAACTGTTCCATGGCAAGCAACAGTAAGAAAATTTCTGATCTAGCCTTAATTCGAGGCTGGCAACGGGGTTGGGTGCAAGGGAGCCGAGTGAGGTATGGGTGGTGCAGTTTGAGAGATGAGAAGAGGTGGAGCAGACAGAAAACCAGAAACAGACACATCAACATCCATAGCCTGACTACATAACTTCTTTTTACTACCAGCCCATGAGGATGCTTTCCTCTCCTTGTCTCTTTCTAATTTATTCATATGACTAATTACCGTCTTTCACATCTTTTCGTCCCAATGTTCACATCCAATACAAGTCAACTGAGGAGACAAAACTTGATCCCTACAACTAGTGCAAATGGAATGTGGGTCATGGCATGCTTTAATTAATCTAGTATTGCAGCCTTTACTACAATACCTAACACTTTGACAGCTAGTGCCAGACTGCCGACAAGACAAAGTAAAAAAGTGAAAATCGTGAAAAAGTCAAAAACGTGATTTTACTGCCTGACACTCTCTCATTGAGTCAAATTTGCTACCAAAGGCAAGAGTACTTCACCAATTGTCAGCAACAATAACCAACCAAGAAGTCTACAAATCTATAATTCTGCTGCTGCTCATCACTGTTACACTCATATCAGCTGGCAGAAAGAACTGAACTCTTTCTTTGCTGAGTTGATTCCTCTCTACCCTGAAAGTGGGTGTGGTTGTCACCTAGCCAAAACAATATAGCGGTACTACAAATGTTCAAAATTCTAGCTGCCGGTGGACAGTAAAACTATAGCGATGTAATTACTTGGTGAGTTACTTATATAAAATTCTACTAGTTTTCCTGACTTTTATTGTATTTCTTAAATGATTCTTAACCATTTCCTTTGTTTACTATCCATGAAAAAAACCTACCATTTAAAAAAGAAGGCATAACTTTTTTTGTACGTATCTGATATGCATAAAGTCTTCCACTGAAAAAATATATCAGCTTTATACATATCAGTTTTGAAGTTGATACAAAATAAGCAATAATTTATTTTTTAAAATCTATATCTCGAGATGTCTGCACTATATTCAATGACACTTGTAAGGTTTACATAATCAATAATATTTTTGGTTAGGGAAAATCTTTTGGGCGGCAACTTTTTTTTATATTACAGAAAATTTTACCCACATTTTTTAAGCATGTAAACTGCATAACTCAAGAGGCAGAGGCTGAATTTTTTAGTATTCTAATGTGAAACTTGTGGATACAGATGAATAATTACAAGTGAAACCTTCAAACAAATCCTTATACGTACTATTAAGGCACCAGCATGCCCCTTAACCACCAGCTAACCATCTTGTTACTAACTTTCAACTACTGTTCCCAGCACATGCTGAGGAATACTACTACAGTGGTACCTCGAGATACGAAATTAATCCGTTCCGAGGCGGCTTTCGTATTATGAGTTTTTCGTATCTTGGAGCACATTTTACATGTAAAATGGCTAACCCGTTCCAAGCCCTCCAAAAACACCCCAGTAAATTATATTTCCAGGCCTAAAACACATGTTCTAGGGTTACAACGCCGATCCGACGGAAGAAATATGACTCCAAAAAGGCAAAATACTGTACATACTTGAGTGATATTCAACTGCATGTAATGTTCAACCCCATTTTTACTGCATGTATTAGGACTTTAGCAAATGTCGCTTAGCAATAAGCCTAGCCTATGTTAGCAGTTGCTACTGTAGCCTAGTCTATGATTCTGACATCTAAACCTAAGAGCTAAAAGCTTAGAATATGCCAATAAAATGTATAAATAATCAGTATGTACTCATTTCAAATTATTATTAATTAATCATTAACTATAATACACAAACAAACAAAAAACAAACCTTCCAATCGATTGTTTACATTCAGCTCTTACCCGTCTTACGAGTATCGAACGAGCGCCAAGCAATCATTTTTCCTAGCACACAGTAAGCCATAAATTGTCATTAGTATCTCTCTTCAACTAATGAAACTACCAAACAGTATAATAACCATTCATTTCTATTCTTTATTCTATCTTTACCTAATGGAGATACCGAGTTACTGACAGCTATAATGAAACATACGTATACGTAACGTAATAATAAAACAGAAGAAGAATTCTAAAAAATACGTATTTGTTGGCAGTCTGATTTATTTTATAGTTTATGATATCTAATTCACAATTTTTTTATTAAATGTATTGCATGTACTCATTTCAAATAATTATTAAGTAACCATTAACTATAATAAACAAACAAAAAAAAAAGCTTCCAAACGTCAGTTTACATCCAGCACTTACGAGTATCGAACGATCGACAAGCAATCACTTTACACAGTAAGCCATAAATTTTCATTATCTCTCTTCAACTACTAAAACTACCAAACAGTATAATAACCATTCATTTCTATTCTTTATTCTATCTTTACCTAATGTTTTTTTTTTATTAAATGTATTGCATGAATAAGTTTTTCAATTTACAGCATCCTTTTAGCAATAGAATATTTAAAGCACAAGGGGTAGATGCTGACCAATATGAGAGCAAGACCTTATGGGGTGACTAGCATCAGGAACCAATGGGAGAGTGGGAGGATGGTGGCGAGTTTACTCAGTTGGCAGCGCGGGAGTTTTAAAATTGTTCACGGTGGTCCGGGCGAATCTCGGGACTTTACAGCAACAACCTTTCGTATGTAGAGCAGTAAAATTTTTCGCATCGGCTTTCGTATCTCGAGTTTTTCGTAAGTAGAGCCTTTCGTATCTTGAGGTACTACTGTACTTAAAATGTGATGGTTTAATGTAAAAACAAAAAACAATTATGAAATATTATTAAAAACAAGGAAATGAGCCACTTTCTTATATAGTATACATAGTCACTCAAGAGACAGCAACAGTAGAAGGAAGGTGATTATATCATATCTAAAACATCATATAAAATATGAAATAACCAGTAATGAACAGATTAATAAATACAAGTAAATCCATCAAGCAAAAACAGGAAAAAAATAAGACTTGATACCCTATAATTGATGTCTATTTGTGCAAAAAAAATCCAAAACCTTTCAAAGGCAACAAAAACTGTGGACCAGCACATTTTGTCTTTGTTTCCTTGACAGTACAATTATTTCATTTTTGAAATCCTCTTGGTAAGTATAAAACTCTAATAAGCTAAATCTTTCTTGTTGAGCAAATTATATTATTAAATGAGAATTGTTAATGTTTAAATTGTGTTCTGTGTAAAACATGTAACTACATTTAAATATACAACACTGAAATACTATGGAATTTACATGCACATAAAAAAACATTTACAGTAATGAACATTAACCTTCCTAATGCCATTTATACAGTAATGAACATTAACCTTCCTAATGCCATTTATCCATTTTCCAATTATCCACAATATACATAAAAATAAAATAAAATACCTGTTGATTAGGCGATTACTTCTCCCATCTCCAAGGTCGTTTTCGTCTGGCTGAAGATCTTCAGTACTGTCATGCTGAGGTCCTAATGGAGCCATTCCTGCCATGGCAGCGGCTGAAGCTCCAGTGGTGGTGTTAACACGATCAACCAGTAATGATCGCATTTGTGAGCTATTAAGTTGTGCTACTAATGACCTACAATCATAGTGGGCAAAAGCTGATCTCCTAGGTGGGACAACACAAAGAGAATCTTCACTGCGACTGTCTGAATCACCACTCATCTCAAGTTTAGAACACTTTGAAACACCTGCTTGAACACTCGACTCTGAAGTTACTTCAGATTTCACATCATTTTTGTTCTCTGTGCTTTTACCTGACCTAAGCTTTTTAAATATAGATGGTTTGTCTTTGTCCCATAGCTTCTGAAATTTTGATCTGACTTTAGGGGACGTCGCTTCTGCCTCCCCACCAAGCGAACCTGATACATTATCTGTGGAAGCAGAGGTTGAGTCTTGGCGATCAGTTGGTTGAAGGTCACGTAATATTGAGTACAGGGTTTCAGGAGGGGCAGAGGCCACATTAATTGATCCATGAGATCCATACTCTCTCCGCAGAGGAGACCCAGGAGGTTGTTCATCAGCATCATGATCTAATTCTAATGATGAATTGCTCCGATAAAGACCTCCAGTTCCACGCATATACACAAAACCTCCTCCAACTTCCTGACCTGATCGGGTCACACTACCTCTTCCTGAAGGCTGCAGGCTGGTAGATCCTGACCTAAGCCTCTCATTATAAGAGGCTCGAAGGTCAGGTGGTCCAAATCTGTTTGGTGATGAAGCATTTGTCTTAGGTCTATTACTCACGCTTAAGGCTCGCACTCTTTCACTGACATACCCCATTGAGCCTTGCTCTCGATTTTGCGTATTCTGGTTAATAATACTTTTTTTCCTATTGTTCCCTTTATCATCATTGTTATTAGTATTACTTATGGCACCATTCAACAACCCATTCAAATCAACATTATTATTCAAAATGTTAGAATTCTGAGCCTGCGCATTAGTGCTAACTTTATTACTTTTTCTCTCTTTGGCCTTAACATAATCTTTTTGGTCTTGAGGAGTGTATGCAGGACTACCAGGAGTCTGTGGAGAACTAGTGGAGGCCCGTCCAATGCAAGATGTGGGGCTTGCGTTCAGTACTTGCACTCTCTCCATCACATTCCATTTATATCAATATGAAATGCCTTCCTAATGCCTCATTATTCCAATTCCCTCTAAGGAGCCAAACAACTACATTTTCACTTGGAGCTATGAATCTCCCAAAGACACAATTTCTGTTAATATATGGGCTTCTTAAACACCTTCCTTCATAATGTGATGAATGTCAGTTGCTATAACGCATCAACAATGTTGCCACTTCAAAAGTATTTTCCTTTCGTTTTTCCTCATAAAAATGCCAAAAAGGCATTATGAATAATATATTTATCAACATGTTGTAAGATGTATAGAAAGACACAGACTTTCAATTTTCCCCCTCCCTGGGATATAGCCGTAAGCCATTGGGGCACTCATACTACCAACTATGTATACTGCATGTGGCAACAAAACTTCAAAAGGCACCCACAATAAGCGCTTCTAAGGAAGATGAGCTGAGCTGTACTGACACAGTAGCTTGCAACCCTCCAGATGTCAAGTTGATGAAGACTGGCTGATCTGTAAAAAAAACAAAAAAAGAAACAAATGTGAGGATAATCTGAAAATTGATTTTGACGACTTTTAAAATATAAAACTTTGCAAAAACTTATGTCCTGTCATGAACCACAACCCTTCTAGCCTACAAATAAACTCCTATTGTTCTGTATTTAACAAACTGTTTGACTATATAAGTGGACAAATGATAAAAAGAAAGAAAAATTTTTTTTACTTCATAATAAACCATACCATTGCTGTAAAAAGTAACTCCCTAATGGAAGTAAAAAGACCTATTTAAAATTGTAAACCTAGTTATGCAATTGTATTCAAATTACCTTCCAAGTGTCTGGTTAAATGATCAGGTATATAGCTATCAATTTCACAATTAGCTGTAACTGGACAATGCAATATGTACTTTGGGATAGCCAATAATAATATTCACTTTCCTTGGCAGTTGTTCCACCATATTGTAGCTATCCACCTTCACATACAGCAGGGGTGTGCAACCTTTTCAAATGAAGGGGCACAAATCAAGAATTTCAATTTATGGAGGGCTGCACATCAAGGTGTTAAAAGACAGCCTCAGTAAAAAAAAAAAAAAAAAAAAAAAAAAAAACAAAAAAAAAAAAAAAAAAAGAATAATACATTCATGTACGAGTCACCAAACACCACAGAGTCAGACACTGAGGCAGTCAATATTTTGGATACTTCAGATGATGGTTGCAACTTATTATTTGCCGCCGAATCAGCGTTACCAACAAGTAGTAATTAGACTGGTTATGAAGCCCTAACATTTCTTCCAGCTGTGCTGTGTATAATAATTAAAAATTTACTGGGCGTGGAAGAAAACATGGAATTTAATGTATGCACACACGAATAAAAGATTCAGTCACTTAATTCACGTTTTCATATCTTCTCTGAGCTGCTGAGCGTAGTAGTCTTGTGTTGCACACATATTCCTTATGGGTGAAGGCTACAGCACTTCCAATCACCTCTCTCTTTCTCTGTCAACGAAACGACACTTTAGGAATTTAAGTAATTAGGCTTTAAGTAAATTCTCAGCATGGCAGGTAGCCCCAAGGGCCACACTGAAAGAAATTTATTTTTGAAGAGTAAGGCCTCACTTAAAAGTCTTATGGGTCACATGTGGCCCTAGGCGCCTGCAGGTTGCACAGGACTGATATACAGTACAGGCAGTCCCCGGTTATCGGCAGGGGTTCTGTTCTCGGCGGGGTGCTGATAAGCAAAACCCGCCATTAACTGAAATGCTACGATTTATGACACTTATGGCACCAATATCCAGTTAACCCTTAAACGCCGAGCCTCTATTTACCAAAGTGTCTGTCGTATGCCAGCAGCATTCAGGAGTTAGCGCCAAAGCGGAAAAAGTTTTTTTTTTAAATCACGGCACGCTTATTTTTAACTTACAATTGCAGTTTTCGACCATTTCGGTCAAGTTAAAGTTGACCGAAGATCGAATATTTTCTATTTATCGTGATTTATATAAAAATATTTCAAAACTGATGAAAGCTGCAACCATGAGTTATTTTTTGTTGTATTCTACATGAAATTGCACAAATTTTCATGTATAACATTTTATGTAACGCTTAATAGAAAATGGTGCAAAAATTACAACAAGGTGACTAAAGAAATTCTGAGATTTTCAGCAGAGTTACCGTGCGCGGAGGTAAGGAAAGTTTTTTCAAAAATTCACCATAAATCGAAATATTGTGCTTGTTGCAAAATTAAGGTAAATGATTGAATGTTACTAGAATGTAAGTTTTAGCTTACAATGCATTTTTCGACCATTTCAGTTGAGTCCAAGTTGACCAAAGGTTGAAATTTTGGCACATCATGATTTATATGAAAATATTTCAAAACTGATAAAAGCTACAACCATGAGTTATTTTTTGTTGTATTCTACATGAAATTGCACACATTTTCATATGTAAAACTTTATGTAACGGGTAATTTAAAATGGTGCAAACATTACGACAAACAGATGAAAGAATTTCTGAGATTTTCGGCCGAGTTACCGAGCACGGACGTGAGGAAAAAAGTTTGTTTTCAAAAATTCACCATAAATCGAAATATTGTGCTAGACTTCCAATTTGTTGCAGAATGAAGTTATATGATTGAATATTCTAGAATGTAAGAGTTTTAGCTTATAAACGCGTTTTTCGACCATTTTGGTCGAGTCAAAGTTGACTGAAGGTTGAAATTTTGGCACTTATCATTATTTATATGTAAATATTTCAAAACTGATAAAAACTAAATGAAATTGCGCACATTTTCATATATAAAACTCTATGTAACGGCTAATATAAAACGGTGCAAAAATTACGACAAAGTGACGAAAGACTTTCTGAGATGCGTCGCTGATGCTTTCAAGTGTGAGAAGAAAGCAATTCGTGCATGTGCGCCTGGGTAACGCTTGTAAACAAAAAAACAGCGCGATCCGTGAACTCCCAGCATCCCTCAAGGTGCGTGATTTAAAATTTTTTCGCAAACTAAGCCTATAACTATTTTTCAGCGAATATTAAAAAAAACGTTTTAGAGTCAACATACAGTATGTCCACTTAGCACCCGACAGACAATTTTCAGTCGACTTATAATACGTCCAGTCGGCGTTTAAGGGTTAATGGTGCCTCTGTTAGGTATGTTATGGCGACATAAATCGCTGATTTTAAGGCGCTAGACAAGCACCATAAAACTGGATCGCCATCAACTGAGGCTGCCAATAACCAGGACTGCCTTTGTTATACCCACATTTGGTGAGGCTCTACTCTAACACTACAACTGGACTAAATGCAACTTGTTTCTTACAAGTTAGGACTTATTTTAATCACATTTATAAAACATCACTCAATATCTGTTTATTTTCAAAACTGATAAATTTTTTTTTTTTTTACAAATTTTTTGAATGGACTATAATCAGTGGGGCTGAGATAACTAAACCTGGCAAGAAACATGATTTACACACCTCATTTTTCTGAAGTATCTTCCAAACAAATTATTTGATCGAAATGGTACTTTGAAACAGTTTACAAGACTCCTCCCACTAATTTTTGGTAATATAGTGTATTGTCAAATGGTATTAGTTAAGGCATTTTACTCTTGACTTACAAGGTGCTGCCAAGCATTGCCAATCTATACTTTTGAACACCCTTTACCCACATCCCGTCTGTTCCTGCCTCCCTCCCTCCCCATTCCTCGCTCAACCCAATTTCCTGGCCTGCCCATCTCCACACCCCTTTCCAGTCTATTATATTCTATTGAGTAATATTGGATGTTATTAATATGTTGGTTGTTGTAGATTCTGCATTAATTCAATTATTGTTATAGTATTTTCTTAAGTTACATAAATGGGAGTTGGCTAAGAAGCGTATGACCTTCACCCTGTTCACACCAGGCCCAAAAGAGACAGGACCTATCCAAATGGGTAGTCACACCTCCCACCTGGGGTAACTACGTAGGCAATGAACATCCCTCCCGTATTTACAGACTCGTGTATTTGTGGATTCCTCTACAAGAATTATTCACGGGAAACTCACCCATTTGCAGTACTTTTTCTACGAAAAATATCCATTTCTTATCCATTTCATCATAAAATACACTTTTTGTGATAAAACTAATTTAAAAAACCAGGAATAAATATTTGTAGTTGGTTTTTCTTGAGTTTTAACTAAAAAGCAATTTCTAGCTTTTCGTGTTTGGGGTCTGGTATGCATCCCCCCGAATACGGGGGGTCCACTGTATATCATTGTCCTGGGTAGGAAATCCTTTCCGTGCTCACCTGACTGTCCTGGAATAATAATAAGGTAAACATCTCCCTTTTTTTTAAGATGCACTTGTGAACTAAGGTAGGCTGGAGAATTCCTCTTTAATTATTGAGCATATACAGTGCTGCATAATACCAAAATTAAGAAGGAAAAAGGTGTAGTTTTCAATTTTTCCTCAATGAGTAGGCAAGGTTATGTAAAGGTAAACAATCAAAAGCTGTGGTGCTTACTTCTAAGTTTTGTAGCACTCATAAACAACTGTCCCAATTTTAATAAATACAGGTAAAATCTTATTTTGGAACCTATCTAAAAAATAGGTATGTGAAAATAGTGCGTCACTTGACTTTAATAAGTAATATAATTCAAGATGCATGAAACTCTCCTCATTCACTAAACTCGGAATAGTACAATTGCATTACATCCTTATTACTGGCATTAGATTAGTACAAACGAAATTGTAGTGTGATATGAATATCGAAACACACACACAATGGTACTATGATAGTGATAGTAGTTTCCCCCAAAATAATATCCATTTCTTTTTTTTTACCTGATGATACCTACATGGGGGATGTGGGGGGAAGTGACCAGACCTTCTCTTTCTCTTGGCCCTGATTCATTCTGTATAGTGTACTTACTATAACAATCTTTTAAATCCTTTAGCAAGATTTCAGGTCCCCTTGCTTTCTGATGTAGGTCACTTCTGTGGCGTTGTCGCACATTAGTGCCACTGTTCGGTCCCTTATCATGGACTCTAAGGCCAGGAGGGGACTCTGGATGGCCAACAGCTCCAACCTGTTGATGTGGAGCCAACTTTCCTGCTCCGACCAATGTCTGCCCCCATCATTTCTGATTGAAGGTGGGGCCCCCATCCCTCCTTCAACGTGTCCGTGAACAGGAGCACCTCCAGAAGAACTTCTGAGAGGGGCACTCCCCGCCTGGAGTTCGCCCCGTCCAGCCACCAATGGAGGGCTTCTCCTGTGGCCTGAGAGGGGGTGACGAGTTTCTGAGTGGGTCCACCTTCAACACCCATCCCTCCTTCAGGTTCCATTGGATGGCCCTCAATTTTAGTCTGCGTTGAGGCACCAGTTTCTCCAAGGCAACGAGATGACCCAGGAGCCTCTGCTACTCCCTTACTGGGCAGGGCAAAAAGTCTAGGAAGGGGCATGCCACTCTCCGGAGGTTGGTCAACCGGACCTCCGACGGGAAGGCTCTGGCCCTCACAGTATCCAGGTCCATCCCCAGGTACACCATCCTGGTGGTCGGTCGGATCCAGATGGGACTTTTCCCAATTCAGGACGATGCCCAGCCTCCCACAGAGGGCTAGGAGCCCGTCCCTCTGCTCCTCCAAGAGTTCCCTTGAGGAGGAAAGGAGCAACCAATCGTCCAGGTACTTCAAGAGGCAGATCCCCCTCCAGTGTGCCCAGGATGACACAAGGGAGGACACCCTTGTAAAAACCTGCATTGCCGTTGACAACCCTAAGCAGTGTCATGAACTGGAAGGTGTTGCCCTCCCATCTAATCCGAAGGAACTTCCTGCTGGCTGGATGGACTGGGATTTGGAAGTATGTGTCCTTGAGGTCCAGGGACAACATGAAGTTCCCTTCCCTCAGGGCCACTAGGCCCGACAGTGGGGTCTCTATCTTGAAGGATTTAAGACGGACAGGTCTATGACCGGCCTCCACCCACCTGAGGTCTTCTCCATCAGGAAGAGGCGACTGAAGAACCCAGGGGAGTGGTCCACTACCTGCTGGAGGGCTCCCAATCAGGAGGACACTGGAAATCAGATGAAATCAACAAACTAATCCTTAGGCCGCTCCTCAATCAGGTGTCCAAGAACATCCGACCACCGGACGAGTCGCCAGATAGGAGTTAATGAGGCCAGAAATCACCAGGGAATAGTCTAATTTCCACCCTTCATGGGTCATCAACAAAGACTTACTGCCACACCTACAAATTATGTAGGTCATTCCTGGGTATGGTGTTGTTCTTCTGCCGTTTAGTGAAAGGGTTTTCTAACACAACCATCTAACACATGTATTGCGGGAGGACATTCAATTTCACCGGGGAGAACCGCAACAAGTAGCTTTTCAGAAACTACCTGCTGGAGGGCTCCCTGTCAGGAGGACACTGGAAATCAGATGACATCAACAAACTAATCCTTAGGCCGCTCCTCAATCAGGTGTCCAAGAACATCCGACCACCGGACGAGTCGCCAGATAGGAGTTAATGAGGCCAGAAATCACCAGGGAATAGTCTAATTTCCACCCTTCATGGGTCATCAACAGAGACTTACTGCCACACCTATAAATTACGTAGGTCATTCCTGGGTATGGCGTTGTTCTTCTCCCGTTTTGTGAAAGGGTTTTCTAACATAGCAGCCCTCTAACAGATGTATTGCGGGAAGACATTCAATTTCACCGGGGAGAGCCACAACAAGTAGCTTTTCAGAAACTTAAGGAAGCATTAATGAATCCCCCAGTACTGAAATTTCCAGATTTCAGTGAACCGTTCACATTAGTGACTGATGCCAGTCAGGAAGGTATAGGTGCTTGCCTTATACAAAAATTTTATGGGAAGCTCCATCCCACTGCTTTTCAAAGTAGGAAATTTAGGACAAAGGGCGGCAATGAAAAACAAACGGCTACCGTAGATAAAGAAGCCTTTACAATAGTATCAAGTTTGGTTCATTTTAAAATGCTACTGATGGGGAATAAAGTAGAAGTTCTTACAGACCACAAGCCATTACTAGATCTTGTTAATAAACCCGATTTGTCACCCAAGAGCTAGATGGTTCTCAACTATCAGGAACTTAGATGCAAAGCTCAAATATATAGAAGGCAAGTTAAATGTAGTCAGTGCCGTTAGTAGAAGTTTTTATGATACAGAAGGTTTTCAAGTTGGGGTAGTTACTAGTGATTCTATACAATGGGATGTAAGTCTCATAGAACAAAGGCAAGATGAGGATGAAATTCTGACAGACACAAAAGCATTCCTCAGAGGGGAATCAGTCAGGAAAAGTTATGAGTTACCTTTTTCAGGTTTAGAATTGGAAGGTAATCTGTTGGTCAGACAAATTAAATATAAATTAAGAGCTAGTGAAAGTAAAGGAGACACAACACAGATCGTAATTCCGAAAGTCCTCACATTTGGGGATAGAAAAAACATATGATGAGACGCATAATAAGTATATTTGGAAAAATATGTGGAAAGATGTGGAAAATTTTGTGAAAAACTGTAGTGTGCAATGCTTGCAAACCTGCAAGGGTAACTTCTTGCAAATTAGGGTCATATCTGATACCAAGTAGTCTTGAGTTTTACATTACCATATAGCCTATAATCTAACATATATGGTAATCACATCACCTGGCTAATTGATGTAGAATGTTGACCAACATACGCTAATAATCAGCCTGAATACTGCTCTAAGGCTGGCCTAGCCTATGGCAGCCTTCTGTAGTAATTGTGAAACTTAGTAGAAACTGCATCACAAAAATAGGTAGTCCTCAAGGTTTCAGTTATATTTAGTTATTGCCTTCCTGTAGTCTACCCTGAGCTCTCAATGAATGGTAGTAGGTACTGACAAATAATAAAAAGACTACCATATGCCCTATCATGTAATAAAATGATATTGTTATGATACAATAAAGTATTGTACATACTTACCTGGCAGATATATACTTAGCTATGGACGACGGAGTCTATAGCTAAGTATATATCTGACAGGGAAGTTTGCTACAAATGCCGCAAAAATCATACACCAAAGGAATGTACAGTGGAACCTCTACATACATAAGTCCCTACGTACGAAAAATTCAAGTTACGAAAGCAAAGATGAAGATTTTTTTTCCTTCTGTGTACGAAAATAATTTAGGTTGTAAAGGGTAAGTCCGAGATTCGCCCAGGCCGCCAAGAACAATTTCAAAACTGGCGCGCCGCCAACTCAGTAGACTCGCCATCATCTTCCCGCTCTCCCATTGGTTCCCGATGCTAGTCACCGCCGTAAGATCCTACATTTGTCCCATTTTTTGTGGCAGCATTAACGTTAAATATATGTGCTTGCACATATATTTCTTTTGTTAACGTAACTTCGTGTTAGTGATTTCCCTTTCGTTGTACTGTAAGTTACTTTATCGTGTTGTGTGTGAACTTAACCCTTTAACGCTGATTGGACGTATTAAATGTCAACGAAAATTGTCTGTCGGGTGCCGAACCAATGTATGGTACGTCGACAAAAAAAAAAGTGTTTCTTAAAAATTAGCGGAAAAAGTTATAGGCCTACTAGGCAAAAACTTTTGAATCAAGCACCTTGGGGGATGCTGGGAGTTCACGGATCAAGCTGTTGTTTTGTTTACAATCGTTACCCAGGCACGCAAGCGCGAATTTCTTTCTTCTCGCACTACAAAGCATTAGCGACACATCTCAGACATTATTACGTCACTTTGACATAATTTTTGCACCATTTTATATTAGCCGTTACATAGAGTATTATATATGAAAATGTGTGCAATTTCATGTAGAATACAACAAAAAACAACCCATGGTTGTAGCTTTTATCAGTTTTGACTTACCAGTTTTGAAATATTTTCATATAAATAATAAGTGCCAAAATATCAACCTTCGGTCAACTTTGACTCGACCGAAATGGTAAAAAAACGCAATTGTAAGCTAAAACTCCTACATTCTAGTAATATTCAATCATTTACCTTTATTTTTCAACAAATTGGAAGTCTCTAGCACAATATTTTGATTTATGGTGAATTTATAAAAAAAATAATTTTCCTTACGTACACGCGGTAACTCTGAAAAAAATCACAAATTTTTTTGTCCGATTATCGTTATGTTTGCACCATTTTAAATTAGCCGTTACATAAAGTTTTATAATGAAAATGTGTGCAATTTCATGTTGAATACAACAAACTACCCATGGTTATAGCTTTTATCAGTTTTGTAATATTTTCATATAAATAACGATGTGCCAAAATTTAAACCTTCGGTCAACTTTGACTCGACCGAAATGGTTAAAAAAACGCAATTATAAGCTACAACTATTACATTCTATACTCTTTTTTTTCATCTGTCCATACGCCTGTGGTGTTTGCGCATGGTAACACTGCGTCCAGTGGTTTAAATAATATCCTATTTTGAATATTAACTGTGTAATTCGCATACAGTAAATTATTAAAATACTTTCCAGTTGCAAATATACACCCAGATATCCTTTTATTTACCTAAAACTTACACATAGCGTAACTATTTAAGGCCCGGGATGCAGTGTTACCATGCGAAAACACCACAGGCGAATGGACAGATGGAAAAAACAAAGTATAGTAATATTCAATCATTTACCTTTATTTTTCAACAAATTGGAAGTCTCTAGCACAATATTTCGATTTATGGTGAATTTATGAAAATAACTTTTTCCTTACGTCCGCGTGGTAACTCTTCTGAAAAAATCAGAAATTTTTTCGTCCGATTGTTGTAATGTTTGCACCATTTAAAATTAGCCGTTACATAAAGTTTTATAAATGAAAATGCGCAATTTCATGTAGAATACAATAATAAACAACCCATGGTTGTATCTTTTATCAGTTTTGAAATATTTTCATATAAATAACGATAAATAGAAAAAATTTGACCTTTGGTCAATTTTAACTCGACCGAAATGGTCGAAAACTGTAATTGTAAGCTACAACACTTACAGTCTAGTAATGTTCAATCAATTACCTTAATTTTGCAACAAACGGGAAGTCTCTAGCACAATATTTCGATTTATGGTGAATTTTTGAAAACAGCTTTTTTTTTACGTCCGTGCGATACGAATTCATGCATCATATTGTGATATTTTCTCTGTGTTGCTTTGATAATTTTACAATTTGTTATATACCAAAATCATGGCAATTTAGTGTACAATACAACAATAAAATAATTAACTCATTAGCTTTAATCGTTTTGCTCACAGCACAATTTATATACAACTATATATGAAATTTTTTTTGTGCCATCATATCAATACTTATATATGATATTTTTTTTCATTTCTGATGGTTGCATACTAAACTTCAGGCAATGACAAAAAAAGGAGTCAAAAATGAACTCTTAATCTTGAAAACTAAGCGTGCTATGATGTTTTGAAAAAAAAAATTTCCGCTTCGGCGCTCACTCGTGAACGCCGCCGGCATACGGGAGACACTTTCGGAAATACCGGCTCGGCGTTTAAGGGTTAATGACTTACGTTATTAGCCATGGGTCCCAAAAATGTTGCTGAAGTTCAAGGAAAGAAGAGGATGTTTTCTGTGGAGACGAAGATGGAGATTATCAAGAGGTGTTAATGTTTTCTGCCGTTTGTCCTCCCCCTCTGTCGCCACTTTCGGACATCACCTCACTCGAAAGGTAAAGTTCCACATTTTACTACATACGTACGTACATGTACACAGTATTTCTTGTACCCTGTACACTAATACACTCTATTTACAGGTACAGTAATAGTTCGGTTAAGTATTGAATGGTCCAAATTGTTGTATTTCATTTTTTATTGGCCAATTTAGCTTTATTATAAAATTTACTGTGGTGTTTTTGTAGGGCTTGCAACGAATTAGGCAATTTACATGTAAAACGTAGTTTGAGATACAAAAAATCAGGTTACGAAGGCACTCGGAACGGATTAATTTCGTAACCTGAGGCACTACTGTACAAGCACCACCTTAAAATTTAATTGTGAAAAGAAAGGCAATAGTGAAACTGAACATAAAAAATATGATGGAAATTAGTCAATTTTATATAAAAATCAAGTCCATATATAAAAAAAAAACAAGTATCAAGGGTGAAAAATAATATGGATCATGACTCTGACTAATTATAATCTTTTAATGCAATTTAATAAACATACAGTAAGAAATAAAACCAACACTAGGGATGCATCGATACCTAATTTTTGGCTGATACCGATACCGGTTACCTCCATATTACTGTTATTTAGAATACATATTGTTACTAAAATCATTCTTGTTCTCTGCTTATTGTATATTAAAGGTTCAACAGTTGAAAGGTCATATAATAGGGTTATATAAATTGCACATGTCTAATTCCAAGCTACAGCATTAGCACTGCAGTAACTCTTTGCACCATTCACTTATACCATAACTGTCCTGCACATGTTAAAATAGTACCGAACTCCAGCAGAATGGCAATGACTCATAGCTGATAAAGACTGATGCAACCATAGTTAATTAAAATTAGAATTACAATAATAAATTGTTAAGTACACTATAGTATATTAACATACTATCTGCTTTTAAGAGATAAACAATGAACCTATATACAATATGGCTATGCATAGTTTGGTGGGCTTTCTTAATATAAAGTACATTTCGGGAAGCCTAGAAGGGTTTTAAATTCCTATACTAATGACAAAAGTATCGGCTGGTATCGGCCAAAATTCATCGAGACTGATACCACAAAAACTAGCCGATACCGATACTTGGGCACATCCCTAACCAACACTTTTACAAATTTTATACATGATCACAATCTAGGTATTCGTATGCTTAAGGAGACTTGGCTAAGTAATAATGTAAGTGATTACAGTCACCTCTCAATTAACATGTGTTTAATTAATACATTTTAGATTTAATGTGAGCTAGAACATATTTAAAATTGTTTAAAAATCGTGAAAATTTAGATTTAACACGTTTTCAAACGATGGCCATACCACAGTGTACTGTATGTATTTATTTATTTACTTACTTATTAATAAAAAGACGAAAGACTTTGACTACTGTATAAAATACGAAAGTGAAAGACTTAAATTATTAATAGCGCTAACAATTTTGTTTTGTTTTTCTTTTTGTCTGACCCACATAGTACAGGTATTCTCCTAGCCTAGCATATACAATGGTATACCTTATACATACGAATACAGTAGCCTAGAAAAGGAAAAAAAAGGACACAAACGAAAATCAGCTTCAATCCGACATCGGCATAATTGAGCGTATACAGTGGTCCCCCCGTATTCGCGGGGGATGCGTACCAGACCCCCCCCCCCCCCCCCCCGTGAATAGTTAGAACCCGCGAATGTTTGGAACCCCTATAAAAATGCTAAAAACAGCCCATTTTGCTAGTTAAAACTCAAGAAAAACCCACTAAAAATTTTCCTACATGGCTTTTTTAATAGTTTTATCACAAAAAGTGCATTTTATGATGAAATTCATCAAAAAAACCAGGAATTTATGGATATTTATCATAGAAAAATACCGCGAATGCGCGAATTTTCCGCGAATAATGCAGGGAAACGTTCTTGAGAGAAATCCGCGAATGTGTGAGTCCGCGAATCTGGAGAACACGAATACGGGGGGTCCACTGTAATTACAAAAGTGACGATATGCATCTTTTCCACAAAAATTTTTAAAATTATACATTATTTCACTGTATCCAATAATATTGTATGTACGCACGCTCAAAAAACTGGTGGCAGTTTTTCATAATTTTTCGTTCACCTGCCTGACGCATCGATTCATGCCTGATTTATATCTATTTTTCTTCTCAAAGATGGAAGAAATCTTATGTAATGACGTTAAAAACAGTCACTAATATCTTCAGAATATCATGTTATGTTATTGTGTAAAACTATTTTCCATATAGCAAACTTGGCGTGAACGAAACGAAGTGATAAAAAACATCATATCACAACCACTGATATACACATTATGAAATAGATAGGAGACACCTATCACTAGTAGTATCACATAAAAAGTCCTTACATTATCAATTCAATATCAAGTTGAAGGCAGTTGGAACTATTCCATTTGTTAAATTTTATAGAAAATATTGCACTCACAAAATGCTATCAAATTTGAAAACAAAAAGAAAATGAAAAAATGATAACCTAACAGTTAGAACCATGCGACCTCACTCTATTGCTTTTGATGTCGTTATGTGCACGGGAATCTAATGTCAATGTGTCATTTATCAGTCTAAGAAGCATCCCTCGCTGAGCGAGAGACAATTATTGAACTGAATTCGGTGCAAGTTCCTGTTGGAGAGATATCAAGAATGCTTAATATATGTACAGGAGAGAATCATACATAGATGAATCAAATTGTTTAGAGAACGGCAAAGTTTAGAACATGGGCCTTGAGCTGCACAAGAGAGCAAAACAATACAGTAGTGTATATAAATGTTGCTGAACAACCTTCATTAGAGAATTTTGAATTCTAGTGCCTGTCACGATATTGCTGAACCAGGAAATCATGACTCTTTGCCTATGACTGCGGTGTGATGAATACTTTAGATGGAGAGGAAGAGATTTTTAAAAATACACTTGAAATCTTTGATATGTTTAATGAATAAGCAAACTTATCACCGCTCTCTTCCACATCTCAGACAACTTGATCCGACTTCTTGCTACGAATTCCGTGTAAGAGCATCGCTAATGATAACGATTATTTTAAAATTCCCCGCACCGACAACGGAAGCCTTAAAATGCATGTTTATAAAATATTTTCCATTCAAAGTTACTTTATATATCTCTTTATTCCCCAAAATATTTGCATACTCGTGTTACACCCTGTATGATTGTTTTATATATATAGATCTATATATATATATATATATATATATATATATATATATTAAAATAGAAAAGATAAATATATAATATTTTATATTTTTATTTGCTTTAATCATATATATATATAATACGTATATATATATATATATAAATATATATATAATATATATATATATATATATATATATATATATATATATATATAGATATTAAAGATATATATATATATATATATATATATATATATATATATATATATATATATATTATTATGCGACTTTTGAAACCTAATTTTGAAGCTAATTTTAAAGGAGTCGCATCATACGCAGTATGAAATTAGCATACCGTCTATGCTTTCCAAAATCGGCCGATTGCGATAGTTACTACAGGAGGAAAACAGTAGATCTTTTAAAAAGTTATGTACTTGTACTTCACTATATCCAATAACATTATATGTACTCTCATATTACTATTGTATTTTAAAATATAAAAAAGCAATTGTGCGCCATTTGCATTATTTTGGTTTATATAACATGTTTAACTGCTCTAGACTAACCATCTTTGAAAGTTCTTGAGACAAACCCAGAGGCTATAATTATAAGATTATAAGGGTTTTTCATTCCCAGGTACTTTAATCTTCCTATTCGGCCCTGCTCTCTCTCTCTCTCTCTCTCCTAAATCTTACTGCTGTCCGAGCGAGAGCTTTTTTATGGGATAAAATAGGACCGCATTTCGCATTTTCCATACCTATTTATTTTGTATACGATTGCCCTTTCTCGGCTGTGAAGTTGATGTCTGTCCATGGCTGTGAGATGACCAGGATTAACTTGTAAGTCTGTCTGTATACGACAGTTTATTTTCTCACTCATCAAACTTACCCGTTATGCTTTAATTCATATTTTCTTGCTCACCAATTTATTCTACTGTATACCTACGATATTAAGAAATGAAGATATGTGTAGAAGGGAGAACTGCCTCCAGACATGTAGTGTGGATTTAAACGCACGTGGAACTGATTGGAATATTTGCAACAGCACGAAAATGATATGCCAGGTGGATAGGAAATCTGACTCCGTTTCTTGTTATTGCATAAAAAAAACTATCAATCGCTAACCCTTTCCGGTCTTGGAGCTTCTGAGAGAAGCCCACCATCTCTCTCATACTAAATATCGAGGCTTCTGACAGAAGCCCACCCCAACACCGTGCATATCTTTGTAATAACTTGATATTGCGTCCCCAAAATTTATCCAATCCATAGTCTGTTTTCTCTACTTGACGTGTATAAATCAAAGAATATCTTTTCCCAACCAATCAATCCACAATGTGGCCCCGAAAATAATATTCAAAACTACGCCAAAAACTTGGCTTGTTTCTGGCGAGATCACCTTATTTCGCCCGCGAGTTTCCCAGGTGAAAGTCGCCTCTCGCTACTTCTAACTGGCTTCATTTCCTCACATCTTTGTAACACTGTCACCAAGTCGCCCGACATCCCTAAATTTGACTAAGAAGTAATTAGTGCTCTTCCCTCAGATCCGATATATAATTTTTCTGTCTCTGACGAACAATATTTTCACTGCAATCCATATTTCTAAAAAGTATTAAAAAAAATCAGTCGGCATACGATATGTAGCTGCGTTCAATCTCGTGATGAAATCGAAAACATTTCCTCTCCGTATATCAGAATGATGCTGATTAGTAAATTACCAATAAATCTTTTGTAATTTTCCAGAAATAAATCCTCTATCAAAGCTCTTATATATATAGTAATGTTATTCAATGTAAAACGAAAATGCAGAAAACTGCAAGTTTACTGAGAGAACCATAAAATATAAATTTGAAACAATCTCAATGATATGGCAATGATTGTAATGGTCCAGGTATATTTACAACCAGTGTGCGAACCTCTCGTCTTGCATATACCCATTCTGTCTACCCCGCTGACCCAACCAAGCTTTCATTAGTAAATATGGAAAACAGAGAGAGGTATAGATATACGTACATCTTTGGAGTTTATGCATGCAAACATACAAACACGGGCGCGCGCGTACACGCGCACACACATGTTTAAATGAGTGTGTGTATGTATGTTTGTTTATATGGTGTGTGTATGTATGTGCGTCTGCATGTGTATGCCTACGTACTCGACATGTAGGGCAAAAGTGTACACACTGTATAAACGAGTCAGGTTTATGGAAAAATGAATAGGGTTATATCGGTCAAAAGGGCTATGAACAATTGCACTTGCCATGCATAGCTGAATATATTTCACTGATAACGTATGTACAGACATATTATATTTACAAATTACATGAAACTTGTGTAATTAAGTACTTATTATAAATATAGTTATATACGTAATAGTTTTTACATAGTAAAAGGAAAGATGTGAGTATGAAATCAGTAGACCCATTGGTAATTGTCTCATGCCCATCTTCAACACGTAGTAGAGAATTCCATAAGAAATACGGGGGGGGCAGGCGACATTCTGACCATATCGAGGTCAGTGTTTTAATAATTCTGGAGGAAGACCATGTCTTGATGAAATAAATTAAAATCACAACAGACATTGTAAGCTCTATTTATCATAGTACGTATTGAATTAATTTTAAACAACTTTGGTGAAAAACTAATATTTCTTTTACTTGTGAGACAGAACAGGATACTTTGTTGTCATTTTTAGATGTTCAGGTACACAGAAATAGAGGTAAATTTGAGACTTCCGTTTATAGGAAAAGTACTTTTACTGGCTTGGGATTGAATTATCTTAGTTTTTCACCAAAGTTGTTTAAAACTTAATTCAATACGTACTATGATAAATAGAGCTTACAATGTCTGTTGTGATTTTAATTTATTTCATCAAGACATGGTCTTCCTCCAGAATTATTTTTCCGAAAATTCTTATCCCGTATTTGTCATTTACAAAGTTCTGAAAAATTTTCTAGATGAGAAATTTTGTCCCAGACCGGTGTACAGTACTGCTAGTAAAGATGTAAAGTATATTAAACTGCCTTTCCTTGGTCATAGTAGCTACTTGGTACGAAAAAAGTTACAAGAAATACTTAAGCATAGTTTTCCTCAAGTTAGTTTCAGATTTGTTTTTACTAACCCTTTTACTGTAGGATCACTTTTGAGGGAGAAGCCTGCTCTTCCTGTGGACCTTAATTCGAGTGTCGTTTACTTGTTTACCTGTTCGCAGTGTGGTCTGCGATACGTGGGATCCAGTTCCCGCTGGCTTAGAGACAGAATTTTGGAACACAGAGGTCTTTCCGTTAGAACTAGTTTTCCTCTTTCTAAACCACCTTTTTCTGCCATAAGGGAACACAGTTTAGCACGGGACCATCCTTTCACTCACCTAGATTTTAGAGTACTGTCTTTTTGCTCAAACAGACTGGACCTTTTAATTTCAGAGTCGCTGTTTATTAAGAAAATGAAAACCGGAATTGAACAACAACTCGTCGGTATTCAACTAGCTATCATATAGTTTCATAGTAGGTACACAAAGTGGGTCGTTAGCCATTTTATTTTTGAGTGTAGTTTGTTTACCTTTCATATTATTTTTATTTTTATTTCTGTTTTGTATGTTTGCATTTTGTTTTAGTTTTTTCGTAATTTTTAATATTTAGTTTGTATGTGATGTTCGTTTTATTTTATATTCTTACTGAAGCTTTTAATAAGACAACTCATTTTAATGTAATTTTTTAGTGATTTCTCATCCTTGTCATTTTTTCAGCCTGAAGATGAGGTTTTAAACCTCGAAAGCTTGTTTAGTAAAGAATGTTCTTCCTGGTCTTGGCACTGTTATTTATCATCAAGCTAAGATTTCCAAGTAGCCCCCCAATTACTGAGACTATAATATTATATAAATATATATATATATTATATATTATTATATATATAATATATATAATATATATATAATATATAAAATTATTATATATATATATACAAATAATATCTATATATATATCTATATGTAATATCAGACTTTCCTGTAGACGCCTTTGTCAAAAAACATTTTTGCGCACATCATCTGAAATATTGTAATATCTTGTCATTTGCTCTTCAGACAAAGACATCGACTGCCGTGATGAAAATTACGATTTTTATGATAACGAAGTTATGGATAAGGTGAGCAACGTCTCATCCCATTCCTACTGCTTGACGAAAATGAAAGTGTCATCCAGTGACGAGATGCACACTCCATCCAATTATTCTAATTCATTGCCGACTAGTTGGCACGAAGTTCATTTTATTTTCGTAATGTATAAAAGACATAACCGAAAGGAACGCATACAACGTAAAACGTCACTATAAGGTCTGGAAGTAATATTATATATTATATATATATATTATATATAATATATATTATATATATATAATATATATAAATAATATATCTAGATATATATATGATATATATATATTATTAATATATATATGTATATATATGTGTGTGTGTGTGTATGTGTGTGTGTAAATAAAGGTATAAGCCACGAAGGAACGTGAAACACTGGGGTAGCTTATAACTTTATTTATGTATTTATCACGTTCCAAACTATCGTGATTCAGTTATACATACATGTGTGTGTGTGTATATATATGTATATATATATATATATATATATATATAATATATATATATATATATATATATATATATATATATATATATATATCTGCATGTGTGTGTGTGTGTGTGTACTCTTGCGTATTTAGGTATGTGAGTGAATGTTTGTGGGTGTGTAGGTATCTTTAGACAAAGAGACTGGGCGAAATGGAATGCATGCCACAATAGATTATAAAATTTTTCAGCTATTCGTTTTGATGAGTCGGTAATAAATCATAGCAGTATTACTTCGAGTCCTTTTAGTGACTTTTTATGCTGTATCTGTATACGCTTCTTTCGGTTACGTCTTTTATACATTACGAAAATAAATGAACTTCGTGCCAACTAGTCGGCAATGAATTAGAATACTTGGATGGAGTGTGCATCTCGTCGCTGGATGACACTTTCATTTTCGTCAAGCAATAGGAATGGGATGAGACGTTGCTCACCTTATCCAGAACTTCGTTATCATAAAAATAGTAATTTCCATCACGGCAGTCGATGTCTTTGTCTGAAGAGCAAATGACAAGATATTACAATATTTCAAATGATGTGCGCAAAAGCTCTCGATGAACTATTAATTTGTATGTTCCTTCAATTCGTTATTTTCAAAATAGATTATTAACTAATGTGTACACACACACACACACACACACACACACACACACACACACCACACACATATATATATATATGTGTATATATATATACCTATAGTATATATATATATATATATATATATCTATATATATATCTATTAATATTATATTAATATTATCCTCATATATATATATATAGAGAGAGAGCTGATTATTATATATTATATATATATATGATATATATATGCTATAATAACTATTATATAGTAATATATTATATAGAGATATATATATGTATATATATACATATACTATATATATATATATATATACCTATATATATATCTATAGCTAGATAGTAGATATATATATATGTGTGTGTGTGTGTGTGACTGGAAAAAATGTTCTGAGAGAAAAGTACTATATTTCAGAGACTGCTGTCTCTCTCTTCAGGTAGATGAATGAAAAAGTTTGCAGAAAAGTTGGTATTTATACCAAGAGGTCCATCCACAGTCAAGCCAATTTAGGTCACCCCCGCTGATAATCTTCCTTTTACCCTTAAACGCCGAAGCGGTAAAAAAAAAAAATGTCTCCCGTGTGCCGGAGGTGTTTCAGAGTGAGCATGGAAGCGGAAAAAATATTTTTTTCAAAAAATCACAGCGCGCTTAGTTTTCAAGATTAAGATTTCATTTTCGGCTCCTTTTTTTGTCATTGGCTGAAGTTTAGTATGCAACCATCAGAAATGAAAAAAATTATCATTATCATATATAAATAATGCGATATATGATAGCGCAAAAACGAAATTTCATATATAATTGTATTCAAATCGCGCTGTGCGCAAAACGGTTAAAGGTAACAAGTTACTTTTTTTCCGCTGTAATGTACACTAAATTGCGATCATTTAGGTATATAACACATTGTAAAATGATAAAAGCAACACAGAGAAAATATTATCACAAAATAATGCATGAATTCGTAACGCGGACGTAAACAAATATTTTTTTCAAAAATTCACTATAAATCTAAATATTGTTAATGAGACTTCCAATTTCTTTCAAAATGAAGACAAATGATATAATATTACTATACTGTAAGAATATTAGCTTACAAATGCAGTTTTTGACCATATCTGACGAGTTAAAGTTGACCGAATGTCGAATTTTATATATTTTTTTTATTTTTATATGCAATTATTTCGGAAATAAGAAAAGCTACAACCTTCAAGTATTTTTAGTTTTATTCTACATGAAATTGCGCACATTTTCATATATAAAACTCTATGAAATGCCTAATATGAAATGGAGCAAATATTCCGAGAATGGGACGTACACATTTCGGAGATTTGTGGCGGAGAATCCGCACGGAGGGAAGGAAAGTTTTTTTTTTTTTTTAATTCACCATAAATCTAAATATTGTGCTAGAGACTTCGAATTTGTTTCAAGATGAAGATAATGACTGAATATTACTAGACTGTAAGAGTTTTAGCTTACAATTGCATTTTTCGACCATTTCAGTAGAGTCAAATTTGACTGAACGTGGTTTTTTTCTATTTATCGTGATTTATATGCAAATATTTCAAAAATGAGAAAAGCTACAACCTTCAATTATTTTAAGTTGTATTCTACATGAAATTGCGCACAATTTCATATATAAAACTTTATGTAACGGCTAATTTAAAATGGTGCAAACATTACCACAATCGCACGTATGATTTTTTCTTAAGAGTTACCGCGCGGACGTAAAGAAAATGTAATTTTTTTCATAAATTCACCATAAATCAAAATATTGTGCTAGAGACTTCCAATTTGTTGCAAAATGAAGGTACATGCTTGAATATTACTAGAATATAAGCGTTTTAGCTTACAATTGCGTTTTCGACCATTTCGGTAGAGTCAAAGTTGACCGAAGGTTGAAAATTTGTCACTTATCATTTTTTATATGAAAATATTTCAAAATTGATAAAAGCTACAACCATGGGTTGTTTTTAGTTGTATTGTGCATAAAATTGCGCACATTTTTATATATAAAACTTTATGTAACGGCTAATTTAGAATGGTGCAAACATTACCACAATTGCATGTAGGATTTTTTTGGAAGAGTTACCGCGCGGACGTAAGGAAAAAGTTTTTTCATAAATTCACCATAAATCAAAATATTGTGCTAGAGACTTCCAATTAGTTGCAAAATGAAGGTAAATGATTGAATATTACTAAAATATAAGAGTTTTAGCTTACAATTGCGTTTTTCGACCATTTCGGTAGAGTCAAAGTTGACCGAAGGTTGAAATTTTGGCACTTATCGTTATTTATATGAAAATATCTCAAAACTGATAAAAGCTACAATCATGAGTATTTTATTGTTGTATTCTACATAAAAATGCGCACATTTTCATATATAATACTCCATGTAACGGCTAATTTAAAATGGTACAAAAATTATGTCAAAGTGACAAAATAATTTCCGAGATGTGTCACAGATACTTTTTAGTGCGGCAAGAAAGAAATTCGCGCTTGTGCGCCTGCGTAACAATTGTAAACAAAACAACACCTTGATCCGTGAACTTCCAGCATCCCCCAAGGCGCGTGATTCAAGAGTTTTCGGCTGGTTGGCCTATAAGCATTTTTCCCCAAAATTTTAAAAAAATCTTTTGTATGTCGACGTAAAATACGTCCAGTCGGCACCTGAGAGACAAAAAATGTCGACGTAAAATACTTCCAGTCGGCGTTTAAGGGTTAATCTTCTTAAGCGTTGGTTGAATGAAAACCTTGTCGATCGTATCTGAAATCCATGCTCCTTTTGAGATGTTCATTACCTGCCTCTCTTTTATTAAGGCCGATTCCATCATTTGACTCTTGTACCGGCAGTTGCTACTAAAAATGTTGAAGGTCAGCAGCCGAACATTCAGTACCCCAATCAGTTGCCGTGACAGCATTTGGTTGAACAGGTTTTGATGGACACCAGGGCCAACAGAGTCATGAGGTGCAAAAAAAGAACCAAGTGATAAAAAACAGAAAGTTGAAATTCTGCATTAAAAAAAAAAAAAAAAAAAAAAAAAAAAAGGCAGAAATGAAAGCCGCTTTTCATAAAGTGCAATCATTTGTAGAAGACACCCCCAGAAAAGGCTCACACAGGAACATTGTGTACGTATATTTTTTAAAGTGTACGTACGTACATATATATGTAAAAAAAAATGTACGTACAGTATATTTCTTGTTACATTGTACACTAATATACACTTTATTTACAGGTTATATTTTGCATTTTTTTATTAATTTAGGTATTGAATGGTCCAAATTGTTGTAGTATTTATTGTTTATAGGTCAATTTAGCTTATTATGAAATTTACTGGGGTGTTTTTGGAGGGCTTCGAAACAGATTAGCCATTTTACATGTAAAATGTGGTCCAAGATGCGAAAGACCTCATGATACGAAAGGCGCCTCGGAACGGATTAAATTTCGTATCTCGAGGTACTACTGTATATATATATACATAAATTATAATATATATATATATATATATATATTATATATATATATATATATATATATATATTATATATATATATATATATATATATACACAAGCGGTCCCTGGGTTACGACTTGATCAGTAAGCAAATGAGACATAGTATTGGTGAAGAATTCCAAATAAACATAAAAAAGACAAAAAATATTAACAAAGTTAAAAAATGCGAACAAGTCATTGGGTCGTATTCCTTTCCAAAATTCACTGTGATCTTCGGGGCGGGACAAAGCACCGGTCTTCTTCCTGAATGACATCTTGAAGGTCGTTAACCAAAAAGGTAGTTTGTAGATTAGACTCTGGAATGGGTGAAGGATGGTTATCTACATTATCAGATTGAAGGAGGCTGTACACATTTCTGAAGTTCTTTATTCTGGCCCTTTTGCAAATTTCTTCACTCAAAAGTAAATTGTTCAGTATTCCAGCATTCCCCTCAAAGATGTCATTCAAACTGATGACAGCTCCTTCCACAATTCTCCTAGTGGTCCTATCCGCACTCTTATAAATAATTTTTCCTCCCTTGAAGTCGATGGCATGATCGGAATCCCAAGTATGCTTGGCAATGGCGCTGTAAACGTTGCCCAAACGGCAAGCTGCAACATGTTCACGTTTCCTCTGGTCCAATATAGCATTTGTCACAATTTTTACATCCTATAGCATAGCCTCCAACATCGGTGTTTGGTTTTCTGCAACTGTTTTTGATAATTTTCTTTTTAAGAGTATTAGGGTATTGAAAAACTACGCTATACCCATGTCTTTCTTTTCTAAGATTATTGGAAACTTTTTTTCAGGTCATGATGATAAGGAAGTGGAAGGCATTTAAAATTAGCAGTCGAACAGTGTTCCCTTGGATTATAAAACATACTTCTGGCTCTAGAAAGACATCTGTCGATAAAAAACTTGGGGTAACATAACTTATTGAAACTCGTAGTCAAAAATTGAATTTCCTGGTCAATGAAACTAGGGCCACAAACTTGAAAAGCTCTAAAAAAATAAATTCGTCAGAACGTTGCGTTTGATTTTTTCGTCATGATATGAATAAAAATGTATGTACCTATTTGTGTGAGTACTTCTCCTGAAAACAGAGAATTTAAAAGACTTATTTACATCATCCCTGTGAACAACCAAGTCTAAAAATGGCAGATGCTTGTCGACTTCCCTTTCCACTGTAAACGTGATGGATGAAAGAAAACTATTCAGTTGTAAAAGAAGCTGATCAAAACTTTCGGCATCGTCCTTAAAAAAAATAAAGATATCGTCAACATATCTCACCCATATAAAAGGTTTCAAATCATCCAGAAGTTTGTCCACAAAAAGTATTTCAAAAAATTCCATACAAAGATTAGCTAAAACAGGCGACAACGAGGATCCCACAGCAACCCCTGATTTTTGTTGATAGAAATCTTCAAATTCAAATATGGTGGATTCTACACACGTCTTTATAAGCTCACAAAACTTATTAATATCAATAGGTAGCGTGAATTTTCTTTCTTCGGCAATTTTGACCAAATTAGTTAGAACAAAATCAAGAGGCACATTAGTGAATAAGGAGACGATGACCAGACTATACATAATTCCATCCAAATTTTTACCCATAATGCTATCAATGAAATCAAGATTATGTTTAAGATGGGAGCCAGATATATTACCCACCAAGTCACCCAAAACCTCTGCCAACCAAGAAGTCAAATCAGCCTGAGGAGTATTGCAGTTTGCTACAATGGGCCTCAAAGGGATGCCCTCCTTGTGGATTTTTGGAAGACAATAGAAATAACTAAACGAGGGAAGTTTTCTTGTCAATTTACTGAGAATAACCTCTTTCATTTCTCTGGTAATGTTACCTTTCATAATGTCCTTAATTTTCTTGTTAAACGTGGACTGAATGTCAGAAATGGACGGAGCTACAGAAATCTTGTTGTAAGTATTAGCGTCGCTAAGCAATCTAACTGCCTTAATAAGGTAATCTGCCCTACTCATAACCACCACACATCCCCCCTTGTTGGCCTTAGATATTTTAATGTCAGATTTGTTTTTTTACTCTATGAAGAGCTTCTAAAAGACGTTTAGGAAGATGTACCGTTTTTTCCTCAAACGAACTTAATAAAATCCCTTTGACGAAATCCATGTTAATGTCTGAATTTTTAAAATAGAACAAATTGATATTTCCAATTTCTTTTATAAATCCATATCTTCCATCCCCAAAGAAAAATTAAGACCCAGGCTCAAAAGATAATGTAGATAACCATCCTTTGCCCGTTCCAGAGTCTAATCTACAAACACCTTTTTGGTTAACGACCCTCAAGATGTCATTCAGGAAGAAGACCGGCGCTTTGTCCCGCCCCGAAGATCACAGCAAATTATGGAAAGGAATATGACCCAAAGACTTGTTCGCATTTTTTAAACCTTGTTAATATTTTTTGTCTGCTTGTTTATGTTTATTTGGAATTCTTCACCAATACCATGTCTCATTTGCTTAGTGATCAAGTCCACAGGAGGATGGACAAAAAGCTTTAAGCTTTGTATATATTTCCATAAACATATTATACCTAGATAAACAAGGATATTACTGTGGATCCCTCTATTGATTTCTTAGAAGCACGATAGTGTTTTTATATTGCACATATATATATATGTGTGTGTGTGTGTGTGTGTGTGTGTGTGTGTGTGTGTGTGTGTGTGTGTGTGTGTGTATATATATAAAATATAAATATATATATATATATATATATATATATATATATATATATATATATATATATATATATATATATATATATATATTATATATAATATATATATATATATATATAATATATATATATATATATATATATATATAATATATATATATATATTGCTTAAAAAATCACAGTAGATGCACATGACTTCATTGAATAAGCGAATACCACAGGAAAATGGTAGTCAGAAATCCAAGCGCTTTTGTCTTTACTAAGACATTGTCAAGAATACCAGATGGTTAACTGTCAAAAGGGTAAAAATTAAAAGAGATAATCCAGGATTATCAGATATCACACAGTCACAAACCTAAAAAGATTTGACCCTAACCAAAATTACAAAGTATCTTTACAGTTCAAAACATGTAAAAACTGAATATATTAATTTTGTTGCTTATATTTATCTAGAACTTTTTTCATTATGAAAACAAGTTTAAATAAACCAAGACTTAAATTTAAAACATTTCCATTATTTGACTTGATGAAACTAGATTCAATGATATTCCTTTTAACTGTGTCATTACATGAGATTAAGGCTCTTGCTTGACTCCAGTTCATAGGATGATCTAAATCTCTCATATGTACGAATATTGCATTCAATATTTGCCCAGTTCTCACACAATATTGGTGCTGTTTGAGACACTGTGAAAGAGGTTTTACCAGTCTGTCTGTGATAGACTTTAGCACACTTTTTGCAAGGAATTTCATATATGCAGCCTAGAAGATCTTTAGGAGGATTTTTTATTACAGTGGACCCCCGTATTCGCGTTCTCCAGATTCGCGGACTCACACATTCGCGGATTTCTCTCGGGAACATTTCCCTGCATTATTCGCGGAAAATTCGCGCATTCGCGGTATTTTTCTATGGTAAATATCCACAAATTCCTGGTTTTTTTTTTATGGAATTTATTATTAAAATCCATTTTTGTGATAAAACTATTAAAAAAACCATGTATGAAAATTTTGAGTGGGTTTTTCTTGAGTTTTAACTAACAAAATAGGCTGTTTTTAGCATTTTTATAGGGGTTCCAAACATTCGCGGGTTTTAACTATTCACGGGGGGGTCTGGTACGCATTCCCCGCGAATACGGGGGGACCACTGTACTAAACTCTTGACATTAATATTACTGAAAAAAAACATTTATGTTAAAAAGCTTTAAAATTCTAAGAATATCTAAAAACCTTTCATCATAAGGTAATTTTAGAATGTTAATGCTTACTAAATTCAAGTTTGTCATTAGTTGAATAAAATGTTTTTCTAGCTCTTTTCCATGCCACATCTACAAGAGTCCTTGGGTGTTTAAGTTTCAATGCAATATCATAAATAGTTTTAATCTCAGCGTCAATAAACTGCGGGCTACAGACACGTAAAGCACTTAGGAACATCCCAGAAAAAACAGATAATTTAACATTTTGATGGTGATTGGAGTAGTAATGAACAAAAGAGGCAATGTTAGTTGATTTCCGAAAGACTGAAAAGGTGAAATTTCTATCATTTCTATGGACAGTTACATCAAGAAAATTCAAATTACAATTTCTTTCTTCCTCTACAGTAAATTTTATAGAAGGGACTAAATTATTGAGATTATTAAGGAATTCCAGAAGATTTTTGTGAACTGGCCAAATAGTACAGAAAATACCATCCACATACCTAAACTACATAAGTTTTGGGGGCAAAATTCTTGGTAAGAGTTTTGTCTCAAAAAATTCCACGTAAACATTGCTAAGGACAGGAGATAAGGGATTATCCATAGCCATGCCAAACTTTTGTACAAAAAATTCCCCCATTAAAATCAAATTTACTATCTTTGATACATAACCTTATGAGACTAATGAGGTTTGCCACACTTAAGGGAATGTCATGACATTCTAATTCCTCCTCCAAATATTCAAGTAAGTCATCTACAGGCACTTTTGTAAATAAAGACACAAAATCAAAACTAAACATATTAAAATAAAAATTCAAATTTAAACTATTCAATTTGTTTATAAAATAAACATTATTTTTAACATTCGTGTTAGAAATGTTTCCTACCAAAGGAGTAAGAATTTTTACAAGCCATTTAGATAAATTATACGTAACTGAGCCCACTGAACTAATGATTGGTCTGATAGAGTTACTGATTTTATGAGTCTTGACTAAACCATACATGTAAGGTAGGGAGGCGCATTGCGGTGTAAACGGTTTAATTAAATAGTCCAAGCCCTTCAAAATGGATTTAATTTGTTTATTAAAATGGGTGTTCACTGTCTGTGTAGGATCAGACCTCAGTTTCGTATAAGTATCAGTATCGAATGCATTATTCGTACATATGAGAGATTTAGATCATACTATTAACTGGAGTCAAGCAAGAGCCTTAATCCCATGTAATGACACAGTTAAAAGGAATATCATTGAATCTTGTTTCATCAAGTCAAATAATGGAAATTTAAGTCTTGGTTTATTTAAACTTGATGGTTTTATAATGAAAAAGTTGTAGATAAATACTATAAGCAACAAAATTAATATATTCAGTTTTTACATGTTTTGGACTGTAAAGATACTTTGTAATTTCGGTTAGGGTCAAATCTGTTTAGGTTTGTGACCGTGTGATATCCGATAATCCTGGATTATCTCTCTTGATCTTGTTGTGTACCTGAGACCTTTCTTTCCAATTGTATTTCATTCGTTCCTTGACAATGTCTTAGTAAAGACGAAAGCGCTTGGATTTCTGACTGTCATATTCCTGTGGTAATTCGCTTATATTATATATATTATAGATAATATATTTATTAATTATATATATAATGATAATATATAATATTAATATAATAAATAATATCTATATATATGACATATGATATACGATATTATATATGTAATGTTATGTATGTACGTATTGATATAATATATATCTATAAGGTTATAATTATATAAATATATATATATAAGTTATATATCATTATCTATAAATATATATATTAGTATATATTATAAAATATAGACAATATATACTACTATATACAATATATACCTATAGAACATAATATAAACAAATATATCACATCTATATATCATATATATATATATACTATATATATATACATATATATTATTATATACATATATATCATATATATATATATATATATATATATATACTACATATACATATAGATATATATATATATATATATATATATATATATATATAATATATATATATATATATATATATATATATATATATATATATATATATATATCTGAAGTAATAATAGTCCACACTTATGTAAAAATGTGTGGACTATTATACTATTATTACTTCAGATATTCCAGTCACGTTATGGTGTTTTGACTCCCACAGCTTTCCAACGTGTCCAGATGAAACACGATGATATGCAAGGAATTCAATAAAAAATAAAAGACTGAATTATGTTAGTTTGATTTTTTTATGATTGCTTTTAGACTTTGAATAGCTAGGTCTGAGTAAATCATGTTAAGCAATTATGAAAGGGATAAGAAAAAAGGAGAACATGGCCAATGAAACAAGAATACTAATGGGAATAATAAAACAAAGCAGATTGATATATACTATATATTGTCGTTTTAAATATTCATTTGCAATACGTATCCGAGAAAGTATACTGCTGAAAATAGACCTAGGTTAATCATGTGTGAAAATCAGAAGTCCAATTAAGGCCCACTAAATGTGTCATGCAAATTATTTTAATGATCAAAGGACAAAATTAGTTTAATTAAACATCATTATTAAAGATTGTCAATGCCTTAATGTACTATTTATCGGTTGTAGGAGACGAAATGACAACACCCCAGTGCAGTATGATACGTTGGGTCAAGACTCGAGCAGCAGCAAAGCCAACTTCAAAAGGCTTATGCTGACACGAAGCTAGAATTGAGAATAAAATTAAAATTCACGGACCCATCGGTATATATTTTCCTTACTTTGCAAAATAATTATCTTTAATACGTTGAATAAGTCTACTCAATTCTAATGTAATTTATTTAAAGTATAGCACCTTAGAAAGGAAATGTTATTTATTGTTAAGTAAACAATCCGGCTCCTGCATATGGCAATATTTCCATAACGAACAATGAATTAAGAAACTACACCAATTCTTCATTGGGTGAATAAGAGTTTATTTTGCCATATTTAACTCTATGTGCAAATTTTCTTGCTTCTAGTTAGCATAAACGAATATCTATATACTTTACTTATATGAGACAAGGTCATTTTTCGTTATAGGAGGAATTTTTGTGTCGCAATGTCTTGAATAAATTCGCCGTTACATAAAGTTTTATATATGAAAATGTGCGCAATATCATGTAGAATACAACAGAAAGTGATTGAAGGTTGTAGCTTTTCTCATTGGCGAAATATTTGCATATAAATCACGGTATAAAAAAAAAACCACGTTCGGTCAACTTTGACTCTACCGAAATAGTCGAAAAAAGCAATTGTAAGCTAAACCTCTTACAGTCTAGTAATATTCAGTCATTTATCTTCATTTTGAAACAAATTCGAAGTCTCTAGCACAATATTTAGATTTATGGTGAATTTAAAACAAAAAAACTTTCCTTCCCTCTGCGCACGGATTCTCCGCCGCAAATCTCTGAAATGCGTACGTCGCATTATCGTTATATTTGCTCCGTTTCATATTAGGCGTTCATAGAGTTTTATATATGAAAATGTGTGCAATTTTATGTAGAATACAACAAAAACTAATTGAAGGTTGTAGCTTTTCTCATTTTCGAAATATTTGCATATAAAAAAAAAATATACATAAAAAAATTCAACATTCGGACAAATTTAACTCGCCTGAAATGGTTGAAAACTGCAATTGTAAGCTAAAATTCTTACAGTATAGTAATATTCAATCATTTATCTTCATTTTGAAACAAGTTGGAAATCTCTAGAACAATATTTCGATTTATGGTGAATTTTTGAAAAAAATATTTTTTACGTCCAAGCGTTACGAATTCATGCATCATTTTGTGATAATATTTTCTCTGTGTTGCTTTGATCGTTTTAGAATGTGTTATATACCAAAATGATTGCAATTAGTGTACAATACAACGAAAAAAAAAAAATTAACTCGTTAGCTTTAACCGTTTTGTTCACAGCCCAATTTGAGTACAATTATATATGAAATTTTGTTTTCGCGCTATCATATATCGCAATATTTTTATATATGTTAGATATTTTTTTTCATTTCTGATGGTTGCATACTAAACTTCAGGCAATGACAAAAAAAGGAGCCAAAAATGAATTCTTAATCTTGAAAACTAAGCGCGCTGTGATTTTTTGAAAAAAATATTTTTTCCGCTTCGGCACTCACTCCGAGACCGCCTCGGCATAAGGGAGACGATTTTTATTATGCCTTTTCGGCGTAAGAGGGTTAATGAAAGAAATTTAAAGGGAAATTTAAGCTAAATATAGTAGGCACCCAGAGAGGGTAGTTGTGATGTAAACTACGACATCAGTCGTAACAGCAGGGTTCCCAGTGGTATGATGATGATTGTAGAAACACAAATAGTATTTGAACCTCTTGTACAATAAGTATTAAAGGAAAAGCTGGGCAAATCATTGCTAAGAATGACAATAATATGTTATCCATTGATAATACCACAGGCAATGAATAAGAATTTGGTATAGATATATACATATAACAATGATATTGTTATGTTACAATAAAGTTTCATACATACTTACCTGGCAGATATATACATAGCTAAGACTCCGTCGTCCCCGACAGAAATTCAAATTTCGCGCCACTCGCTACAGGTAGGTCAGGTGATCTACCGGCCTGCCCTGGGTGGCAGGACTAGGAACCATCCCCGTTTTCTATCATATTTTCTCTCTTCCACCTGTCTCCTGCGGGGAGGCTGGGTGGGCCTTTAATTGTATATATCTGCCAGGTAAGTATGTATGAAACATTTATTGTAACATAACAATATCATTTTCATACAATCAACTTACCTGTCAGATATATACATAGCTGATTGGCACCCTTCGGTGGGAGGGTAAGAGACAGCTACTAATGGGAAATAAGACAGGTAAACAACATATGTTGTAGGTATAAATAAAACCTTGGTTTCCTACCTGATAGGTGGTAGAACTTGGTGGGTGTTTGCCCAGTAGTCTGCATCACCTCAAGAAACTTTAGCGAGATATGTGATCTATGGCCAAGAGTTCTTGTGGGTCTGCCGATGGGGTCTTACCCACTTACTCAGCAGAGCCTAAAAGGACTTTGTCAATGGGTGCTGCGGATCCACTTATATGACAATACACCTTATGAAGGAGCACACAAACCAATCCGACCACCTGATCCTAACCATGTGTTAGAACTAAGGATTGTTACGAGTTATCCCCGAACTCGTCACAACAACCGTAACTCAAAAACCACTACGCACACATACATAATTTTTCAAAAAAAAAATTATACTCAACTAATTGGATATGACGAGAATTCTCTTATGAACAACATAGACGGCCGCCCATGCGAGCCTGAATCCTCCATTGTTCGAAGAGATTCTCGACCATATCCAAACAGAAGAACAGTATATACATTTTAAGGATTGGTGTCGGCTCCCGTACCCAGAATCGTATCTGCCGATACGATAGGACCTAGAGAAAAGCACTTCTCATACGTCACACGCACGTCTTTCAAGTAATGAGATGCAAATACTGAGTTGCATCTCCAATATGTCGTATCTATAATGTTTTTAAGCGACATATTCTTATAAAACGAGAGAGACGTCGCAACCAGCTCTTACTTCATGAGCTTTTACCCTCAGTAGTTGTAATTGTTCGTCAGGACAGACCTTTATGAGCGTCCGTAATGACGTTTCTTACAAAGAACGCTAGAGCATTCTTTGACATCAGTCTTGTGGGGTCTTTACCGCGCACCAAAGACCTTGTCTAGAGCCTCCCAACTGACGCTTCCTCTGGAGATAGAACTTCAGAGCTCTAACCGGGCATAGAGACCTCTCTGCTTCTCTGCCTACGAGACTAGACATTCCTTTTGACTTCGAATGACCTAGGCCAGGGATTCGTGGGATTCTCGTTTTTCGCTAAAAAACATAGTCTTAAACGAGCAAATCGCCGAGTCTCCTTGAATCCTACTTTATCCTGCAGAGCTTGTAACTCACTAATTCTTTTGCCGTCGCTAACGATAAAAGAAATAGGCATTTTCTAGTTATGTCTCTAAATGATGCTCGATGCGGAGGCTCGAATCTATCCGAAGACAGATATTTGAGGACTACGTCCAAGTTCCAGTTCGGAGGTACTGGTTCCTTAGACTTTGAAGTCTCAAAAGATCTTATGAGATCGTGGAGATCTTTGTTATTTGCCAGATCTAAACCTCTGTTCCTGAATACAGCCGAGAGCATACTCCTTGTATCCCTTTATTGTGGATACGGCTAGATGAGATTGTTACTCTCAGGAATAGCAAGAAATCAGCAATTTCCGCTATAGAGGTAGAGGAGGAGGACAACTTCTTGGCTCTACACCACCTTCTAAAGACCTCCCACTCGACTGGTATACTTTCGTAGTGGAGGTTCTTCGAGCTCTCGCGATCGCGCTTGCCACTTCGCGAGAAAAGCCTCTCGCTCTGACAAGTCTTTCGATAGTCGAAAGGCAGTCAGAGCGAGAGCGGGGAGGTTTTGATGGTACCTCTGAAGTGTGGTTGTTTGAGAAGATCCGTCCTTTCTGGTAGGGATCTTGGAAAGTCTACGATCCACTCTACCACCTCCGTGAACCATTCTGGGCCGGCCAAAAGGGGGCTATTAAAGTCATCCTCGTCTGTTTTGACGCCACAAACTTTTTCAATACTAACCCCAGGATTTTGAATGGGGGGAAAAGCGTAACGTCCACTCGAGACCAGTTTAAGCAGGAAGGCGTCTACCATAATTGCTCTTGGGTCTTCCACGACCGAGCAAAACACTGGGAGCCTTTTTGAAATGTATGTTGCGAAGAGATCCACATGAGGAGTTCCCCACAGAGACCAGAGATCGAGACACACTTCCTCGTGCAGAGTCCATTCTGTATGAAGGACCTGGTTCCTCCTGCTGAGCCTGTCCGCCCTCACATTCCTTACTACCTGTACAAACCTTTTTGTCAGCAGGGAGATGTTCCTGTGAGACGTCCAAAGTAATAGCTCCCTCGTGAGTTCGTAAAGGAACGAGGAGTGTGTCCTCCCTGTTTCCGAATGTAGGCAAGTGCGGTGGTGTTGTCCACGTTTACTTGCACTATCTTGTCTCTCACCAGAGGTTCTAGGCTCTTCAAAGCCAGGTGTACGGCGAAGAGCTCTTTGCAATTTATGTGCCAGGACACCTGTGCTGGTTCCCAGGTGCCTGACACTTCCTCCGAGCCTAAGTCGCTCCCCAACCCCGTCTCCGACGCGTCGGAGAACAACACTAGGTCTGGGTTCTGTGATCTTAGAGAGATCCCTTTGTTCTCTTCCAGAGGTAGCAACCACCACTGTAGGTGTGCCGTTTACCTCCACTGGAATGGGGACGAAAAAAATCCGACAGTTGTCCGTTTTTCCAGCTCCAAGACTTCTTGAGGAAGAATTGAAGTGGACGGATATGAAGTCTTCCGAGAGGAAGAATTGTTCCAGCGAGGAAAGCGTCCCCAGAAGGCTCAACCATTCCCTCGCTGACGTTTGCTGCTTCTCTAAGAAGAGAGAGATTATCCTCAAACCTTTTGCGGTTCTCTCTTGCGAAGGAAAAACTTGAAAACCCCGAGAATCCATGCCGAATACCCCCCCCAGATAGACTAGGTCTTGTCTGGGGGTCAGCTGAGACTTCTCGAGGTTCACAAGCAATCCCAACGCCTTGGTCAAATCCAGAGTTAACTTTAGGTCCTCCAAACACTGTCTCTCCGATCTGGCCCTGATGAGCCAGTCGTCTAGGTACATCGAGACATTCACTCCTTTGAGATGAAGAAATCTCGCCACATTCCTCATCAGGCTTGTGAAGACCTGAGGAGCTGTGGACAGGCCGAAACACAAGGCTCTGAACTGAAAGATCCTTCCCCCCGTCATGAAACGGAGGTACTTCTTCGATGAAGGGTGGATCGGACGTGAAAGTAGGCGTCTTGGAGATCTAGAGACACCATCCAATCTCCTTGTCGTAATGACGCTAGGACTGAAGCAGAAGTCTCCATGGGAGAACTTCTCCTTCTGAACAAATTGTTTCAGATGCGCTGACGTCTAGTACTGGTCTTCCCAGCCTCCCGAGGCTTTCGCCACTAGAAAAAAGGCGATTGTAAAACCCCGGGGAGTTTTGATCCAGTACTAGTTCCACTGCACTCTTGTCCCACATTTGTTTTTCCACCATCGATCGAAGAGTATCCCTCAGCACAGGATCCTTGTACTTGGCTGATAGTTCCCTTGGTATTGACGTTAGGGGCGGAGTATTCAGGAAAGGGATACGATATCCCTTCCTTATGATATTTAGTGAAGACGCGTCTGCGTCTATCAGTGTCCAGGCCTCCACGAATTCCAGGAGCCTGGCACCTACTGGTGTTTGGAGGAGAAATGTTTCATTTTCCCTTTTTAAAGGGACGAAAGGCGGACCTACCTCTTCTCTCTGGAGCCTTCCTTCTTGCGGGAGGTCTGGAGATCGGACCACCTCGAAAGGGCTGCAAAAGAAGTGCTAGGTGCTTTATTATCCGAAACTAAAGCAGGTTTCTTCTTCTAGCTGACTGCGTCAGAAGATCCTGTGTCGCCTTCTCAGTTAAAGAGTGAGCTACGTCCTTCACTAACTTAGAAGGGAACAAATAGTCCGACAGAGGTGCATATAGTAGAGCTGCCCTCTGAGCATGCGAGACTGCCTTGTTAAGAAGGCGCCATAACACTGTCCTTTTCTTCAAAAGACCTGCTCCAAATAATGAAGAGACTTCCAAAGATCCATCCTGTACTGCTTTGTCGATGCAAGACAAAATGCATAACAGGGCTTCAGGTTCGATTCCCTGCGAATCGTGAGCTTTCTTGGACATCACCCCCCCAAGGGACCAATCTAAGAAGTTGAAGACTTCCAATACATGGAAAAGTCCCTTGAGGAGATGATCCAGTCTGAAATACTCCATGTAATGCGAGCAGAATTAAGACTTGGACGCCTTGAAGCGTCAACTACATCGAAAAGTCTGCCTCTGTAGTAGAAGGGAGGAAGACGATACCCAATCATCCTCCCCCGTCTTGTTACCATATGTCCTCTTTTCCCAGCTAATCTTGCTGGAGGCATGCAAAATACTGTCCTGGCTAAGTCTTTCTTCGACTTCATCCAGGAGTCTAAGGCGTGTAAAGCCCGCTTCATCGAGATGGTGGGCTTCATCTTCAGAAAAGACGAAGGCTTCTTCGCCTTCGCACTCGAAAAGAGCGAGCGCGGAGAAGGAGGAGCAGCCGGAGTCAACTCGTCTCCGTATTCCTCCAGAAGCAGGGTAGTCAACACCTTATAGTTGGACAAGCCCTCTCTTCCATGATCGTCATCATCCGAGTTTTGCTCCAACTCGTGATAATCCTGAGTTTCTGTTCTCCTTTCAGAACTTTCCTCTTCTGGAGGAGACAAACTCCTGATCGGAGAGGGGCTAAGGGAATGAAAGTCTTTCCTTTTTCCCGTTTTGATCGACTTGGAAGGCGTCACAACCTGCGGCTTCTCTTGCGCTTTAGAAGACGTCTTGTATGACGCTTCCCGCTCTCCGAGCGTCATGTATGACGTCTCTTGTTGACGTCTTGATGACGCTTCGCTCTCTAAGGGCTTCCTACTCGGCGTCACAATCTTGGACGGAGCGTCACGTCTAAGATCCGCTTGAATTGACGCTTCGCTTCTAAAAGACGTCTTCGAGCAGGTGCGAGAGGACGAGACTTCTTAATTGGAAGCGTCACGTCCTTCCGACGGGGCGCTAAAACTCCCACAAGAGATGACAGTTGTTCCTGAACCGCCATAATAATCTTTCTTGACGCTTCTCCTACATCTAGTGCATGACGCTCCTCGTCATCACTCGGGGAAGAAGCATGATGGGGTACTTCCACTCATAAGCGTCAGATGACGTTGACGCCACCTTCGCCTTCTTAATAGCAGACGGGGCGTCATCCGAGAAGCGCTCCGGGCTTGAATCAATGTCTTGCTTCATATGACGCTTCAGCGGTCTCGATAAGTTCGACTCCTTCCACCCTCGTTTAGGTGGGGAGAGGGGAGAGGGTGGGGAGGACGAGAAACGACTCGCGAAGGACGCTTTTTCTATAGCGCCCTTGAGCTGGCTGCCATGAAGCATGAGCTAGCTGAAGGGACGTCTGACGTTGGGGATTCCCCACGACCTCCTTAAGGCTTTCGACTTTCTTCTCCTCTGGGCATGTGAGCTGGAAGAGGTCTAGGCCTGGGGAGCGCCGCAGGGACGATCAAACGCCCCCTCCACAACACTGATAGGACTCACTTCACTAAAATGTTCACTATCACTAGCCTTAACTTTGCCGATGTCCGCCATCTTGGACTTCATGTCTCGAATAGTCGCTTTCAGATTGGCGATTTCCGATGCCGAATCCGAAAAGACACTCTGAGAATGAGATTTATAGGAGAATCTACAGTAGTAGGGATTAGAATTATCAGTGAAAGGCTCAATAGGCCTTGAATTCACACCTTTCAGTCGTCTAACTCTATCCTCTCTAACTTCTTCAAATAAGAAGTCAAAGTCTGTTCCATTCTTCTGCATTCAAACACCCTCGCATTCCTTACAAGTGTTAATAGCAGAACACTGAACCCCCCTACATTTACGGCATACAGTGTGAGGATCAACCGAAGCTTTCGGTATCCTCACCCTGCAGCCTACATTCACACACATTCTCACACTCACATTAGAATCAGACATACTGAGAAAAATCCAAAAGAGTTATTCCAAAAACAGTCCACAGTAGCGATGCCAAAACACGATCCAAATACGTCACCAAAAAGCCGAAAAACGTTGATCAAATGTTGAAAAAAGAATCCAAGTCAGGAGGTAATAACAACAATGTTGATACCACCGGCGACAGAGAAAATATGATAGAAAACGGGGATGGTTCCTAGTCCTGCCACCCAGGGCAGGCCGGTAGATCACCTGACCTACCTGTAGCGAGTGGCGCGAAATTTGAATTTCTGTCGGGGACGACGGAGTCTTAGCTATGTATATATCTGACAGGTAAGTTCATTGTATGAAAATATATATTAGGGCAAAGGAATTTTGTAAATATACATATGGCAATATTACTATTTTCATTGTACAATTTCACATTACCTATAGGAATACTTAGCACTTATAAATATCTGTTATAATTGACTATCAATTATACAAAACCTTTGGAACTGACAAAATACAATGAAATTTAAATGCAAATATGATCATTTAGAGGTATTTGGTATGATATATTAGTCCGATATAACTGGTACACCTTGCATAATAGTAAACACCGTCGATGACAGGTTAAGACGAGTTTACACGAAGACTGCTTCACCTATTGCAAGCATAGCAAATTATCCTTGTGGCAGCAAGACTATTTTGGTGTTGCATGTTTTTTGCAGTATTATATATGCAACAAAGAAAATATTTCGTTTATATCAAGGCCCTTCTAACTTCTCAGACCAAGAATAAACAGAAGTTGAATTTTCTTGACTGATAAACTATCTCACTGACTAGCTGCAATGGCCATTTTTAACAACTTACCTATTCTACTAACCTCCTTGGGCACACACACACACAAACATATATGTATTAACCCTTACAAGATTAACCCGAGATATATCGTTATCAGTGTGCTAAAAATTCTGGACTTAATACCACGAGATATCTCGTTTTGAAAAGTTTAAACGTGAATACTTGGGAGGCTAATACGAGATTTCTCGTGGCTCAGTATTGTTACAGCAGGCTTCTCCGAGATATCTCGTCCTATATCATACGTTTGGCAGTGGTATTTGCTGCTGGAAAGTCGTGAGTTACCAACGATAATTTTCTGTATTTTTTTGCGCAGACGACGCGTCATTAGTAGCACTTCAGCTGCCATCTTTGACCTTTGTTTTTTTTGTTTTTTGCATATTTTTGCCTAATTAGGTAAGTTTGGTTGCATTATTTGTCATCATAGACTGATTATATGTTATATTATTGATTTCATCGTGTTGCTGTTGTGTCTTGTTAGCTAACCCCCATGAGTATTTTGTGGTATATAGAGTAACCGGTGATCTTGAGAGGTTCTTCGTTCGGTTTGTGACACTTTTTATTTCTATCGTATTTTCGCCAGTTCTAAGTAAATTTGGTTGTTATTTGTCATCTAAGACTGTTTATATGTTATATTATTGACTTATTATGATGATTTCGTGTCGTTTGTTTGTCTCTTGACCATTTTGTGATACGTCTAAGTATAATTTTTCCAAGGATTTTTTTTTTCCTTTTTTTACGATGAGTATGCACTATTTTACTAGCTCTCCAGTGGTGACTTTAGAATCTTCTGTATTTCTTCATTTTCACGTTTTAGGTAAGTTTCATTGTTCTTTTTTTTTTATTTTAGACTGTTTATATGATATATTGGTCGAGTAATTTGTTAGTATCTTGACTATTTATTATTATTCTAGTTTTCTTTTTAATTATTTTTTATTTTAGCCCAGTTATGGCAATTACCATGACAACAGTGATACTGAGGAATCATTTACAGAGCTTGAAAGTTCTGGCTCAGAAGGCGACGATTCAAGCTTGGATGATTCCAGTGACGATGACAGCGATACCAATACAGATACAGATACAGTAATGGATGAAACACAATGGAGGAGAATCGCAGATTCTACTGCCCCTCCACCCCTCGATTTTCATTCACAGGAACAACAGGTCTCAATATCCCAGGGAATATTGAAAGTATGTCGCCTTTAGATTTTTTCCATGTATTTTTTGATGATGAACTGATTGAACTTATTTGCACTGAAACCAATAGATTTGCTGAGCAATGCAATGCAGACCCAAATACGTGGCATCCTGTAACTCCACCTGAACTCAGAGTTTTCTTAGCACTAAATACTTTGAAAGGAATTGTGAAGAAGCCAGAAGAATCCTTGTATTGGTCTAAAAACAAAAATTGCCACTTCTTAGAAACCCAATTTTTGCTAGAAACTATGACCTTCCTCGTCAAAAGATTACAAGAAAATCAGGGCAGTACCTGCATTTTCTGATAATGAAGCATACGATGCAAATTCGCATCCTAATCCAAAACTGAATAAGATATATATCCTATTATGTGCACTTAGAAAATAAATTTAGAACTGTCTACACCCCACAAAGAGATATTTCAATTGATGAGAGTCTCTTGCTATATAAAGGAAGATTGGGATGGGTACAATATATCCCATTGAAGAGATCAAGATTCGGCATAAAGTTCTTTATGTTATGTGAAGCGAGATACAGGATATGTGTGGAGTTTTTTGATTTATGTAGGTAAAGGAACACAATTCGACCAGGATTTCAATGAATTGCCTAAATCCTCACAGGTTGTAATGACTTTACTGAAACCTCTTTTGAATAAAGGCTATTGCCTTACAATAGACAATTATTACACCAGTCCTGAGTTAGTGGATATTCTAGTAAAATGTAGAACAGATTGCTATGGCACTGTTAGAATAAATCGAAAAGACCTGCCAGTTTCATTGAAAACTGAAAAGTTGAAGAAGGGGGAAATGTCTGCTTATCGTAGAGGTAAAGTTATGGCCATGAGATGGGAGGATAAAAAAGATGTTGTTCTACTCTCCACAGTTCACAATAGTGATGAAGTTGAAATTGCGAGTAGGAGAGGTACGAAAAAGAAGCCCAAAGTTGTAGTAGAAACTACTAAACCACACAATGGGTGTGTGGATAAGTTGGATCAAAACTTGGCAAATTATCCTGTTCCCAGGAAAAGAACAAAAAAATATTACAAAAAAGTTTTCTTCCATCATCTAGATCTAGCCCTTTGGAATGCATATCAGTGTTTCAAGATGAGTAATGAAAATTGCTGTTCATCTCTCAAATTCAGGTTGGAAAATAGTAATGATTCAACTCTGAAGAAGTATCATGCTGAAATCCCTCAAACAAGACCAGGTAGACCATCTATTTCAGCGAATCCTACCCGCTATTCAGGAAGGCATTTTCCAATTGACATTCCTCCTACACCCAAAAAGAAATTTCCTACAAGGCAATGTGTTGTTTGCTCTAAGAAAAGGGATAATAATGGAAAACCGATCAGACGAGAGTCTCGCTATATGTGAGATATGTGAAGTTAGTCTGTGTATAACCCCCTGCTTCAAATCACATACCATACAAAATGATTGGGAAAATACACTGGTTTATGTGAAGTGAATTTTTTTTTTTTACCCAAATGAAGAGAAATATATGATTTTGTTTATTCTAATGGTGAATTTTTTTTTTTTATTCAAATGAAATGTGAAAAAAATATACAAAATGAATGAAGTGGAAAAATAAAAAGTTATCAAGCATCAATATGATTTTATTCAATTCCTATTATCAAAATTACTAAAACGAAGCATACGAGATATCTCGTGATAGAATAAAATGATTATAATTTATACGAGATAACTCGTTATTGGCCATAAAAAGGTCTCAAGTGGAGTTTAAAATTAACAATTTTACATAAAATAATCACCATTTTCTGTTGAAATCAAATTAGAATAGAGTCTATAAACAAGTTATATTTTAATTTAATTCAATAAAACAATTAGATTCTTTTTGAAACATTATGTTGAAAAAATAAGTCTTTGAAGGGGTTAAGGCATATTCTATCATCTCTTCCCTGAAGTCAAAAGTATAACTAATAGCAATAAAGATGATTACATTATTAATAACATGAATAATGTTCATAACTGTAATGAATATTATTGTGATTATCATTATGATTAATAATATCAATACCGTAAATGTATTGGCTAAATACTGGTCTTTATCCACAAAGGCCCTACAACCCTGTGGCAAATTTTGCGAGTATCTGAACGATACTTTACATATCCTTGAAACTCCAGGGTAACAAAGGTTTTCACAGTGTGTAAGGCTTGGTGCATATTCCAAGTTGAAAGAAACGTGAATTGTGCCATACAACTGTATTACACAAATAATATTCTCATTTAATGCCCATTTCCTAACTGTACTCTAGTTAGGAGTTGGAGTGTGTGAAACCATATATATCGTAAGAATTCCATATATTACTGTCACTGCTAATACTACCAACATCTGAGTCTTCATTCATAAAATCTATGGGCAGGATGTCTTAGTAAAGTGCGTTGTACTACCTACAGTATCAATGAGTGGGAGGGCTTTCAGTAATGATGCTTTACTAGCCTCTATCTATGAGCCTGCTAGATTTATCTACCTAAGACTCCCTTTAAATTTCTGGAGCGACTACATATCCGCGGATGATCGATTTTCGTGGGGAAAAATCTCAAATCAAGTAACCACATGTAAAATGCATATTTGGAAATGAGAAGGGGAACAGTACAATTGCTAATAACGTTTTTGTAGTTGACCCAGTGAAAATAAAGCCTAAAAAACATCAAACGGTAAAGGTGGACCCAGTGGGAAACCGGGGTTTTTGGGTGGAGGGAAGCGGTCTCGGACTTTCATGGCGCCCGAAACTCTCAATTCCCGGTTTTGAGACCCAGACCCTTTACCCTGAATATAAAAATTTGACCCCTTGCTCTGCATTCAAGGTTGACATAGGCTCTGCTAGCCTAAGCCTAGGACCCCTTACTTTGCAGAACTTTTGAACCACTAGCCTACATGTAAAACGTCTAGCCTAGGCTACTACTAACCGACATTAAATTAGTTGCTAGGACCCCATACTTTGCATTCATAACTATGAACCACTACTTTACATGTAAACGACAGACTAGCCTAAGCTACCACTAACCAGAATTACTGATAAATTAGTTGTTAACGGTGAATATGTTTATGTGTCCTGTCAGTAAGGCCATAGCGGAACGGCGCTTCGCGCCTTATCCGCATATTTACAGAATCTTACCAAGCACGGCATGTTTTGGCAAGAGGTAAAGTTGCGCTGCGTGCGCTAGCCACAAGGGTTACAGTAAGGCCGTGGCGAAACGGCACTTCACATATTTAAAGATTCTTGGCAAGCACATGTTCTGGCAAGAGGTAATGTTGCGCTGCATGCGCTAGCCACAGGGGTTACAGAGATTTAGCCACAGTACATAAGAAAAAAAACTACTAGCCTAGGCTATAAATCCCCCCATAACTGTAACATTAAACACCTTCCTCGTTCGCCATGACCTTACTGTTCGAACACATGCTTTGGTATTGCCTTTGAACTAACCAAAACACTAGTTTACATAAAAATTGAGGCATCATGCATGTTCCTATGTGCCCACCATCGGGCCGATAGATCAGTTTGAACACGTGCTTCAGTACTGGCTTCGAACTAACCGAAACACTAGTTTACATACAAATTGCGGCATCATGCATGTTCCTATGTGCCCACCGTCGGGCCAATAGATCTGTATGAACACGTGCTTCGGTACTGGCATCGAACTAACCGAAACACTAGTTTAGGCTAGTAAAAATTAATATACAACTTGCCTTATTCATATTTCAAAGTCGATGTTGTCCGACGACCATGAACCGTCTGTTCTTTAAGTTGCACGTTGTACATAACCCCGAATAGTCCCCAAGTAAACCTTCTCTACACAACCACTTCATAAATTCTTCGGTGTTGCGTATGAACTCGATCAGAATACTATAATATACAAATGCGTTTAGTTATCGAACTCGTCTGTTACACTTTTAAGAAACATTACTGCATGTGTTCTATCCATGTCAGTGGTGGAGAACGGAAAGGGCGAATTCTGTGAGTGCAGGTATGAATTGTCTGATTCATATTCATGGGACACTTCTATATTGGTTGGAAGGAAGTTAATCCATGTCCCTTGGGGATGACCTGGGTCAACCTGATAGAGGATTGGTTTGATTTAAAATTCCCTCACTGGGGGCGGGCCGACGTACAGCTCCTGTCCGCAGCCAACTCACGAACTAAGGGAGCTTCAACTGCCGTGTCAGCCTTCACATCAAGTGGGTACTTAGAAAAATTTAAGTTTCACAGGAAATATTGGCGGATGGTATTTTGGTGTAAATTGGTCGGATAAGTGACTTTTCGGGTATATTTTGGAATTCTGGACAACTTTTATTCTATGCATTTTGTTATTTGGGGTAATGGTTTTGGAAGTGTAGGATCTGTCCGTGGATCTGTAAACTACCCAAATTTCTTTGATTTACTCTGATAATTAAGTGCCTAAATTATCAACATTAGACATTAGGCTACGGCATATTTGTGCCAATCAGACTGTGGCTTCAAATAGCTAGCCTAGTTCCAAAATATGATCTGTAAGGTAACTACTACGTATATATCTGATGCTTTGGTTAGATTTTATTGACAAAAATGAATTTGGTAGACATGGCCCTGAAACGCACAGTACTAGCTAGTTATTAAAATACAAGCTCTTGAATAGCCGAGGTCCAACAAAGGTACATAAAAACACACATCTAGGTACTAGGTAGCCTATCAGTACTGGTAGGCCATACCTACCTAATCTTTAGAATTAGCCAAATAACAATCTAATCTAGAACACTTGAAACCAAACCATGTTAGCCTATTGCTATTTTCAGCATTTTATTTTATGCAAGTAAAATTTTAAATGCAACTAAATAGTAGGATATGAAAACCTGGTATTTCTACAGAAGCAGTCCGCACGGACTGCAAGGAACATAACCGCGGATGCGACATCCACTAGGGATTGGGGCGTCCAATGTATTTCGCCGTGTTTAGTATTGGACCCTGGGGGTTAATTACAGTCATCCGAATAAATATTACTTAAAATTCTTGTTCAGGAGGTAAAACTGCATAGAAAAACCGCAACCGCCACAGTCTAGGCCGCCGCGGATAAGTACCCTAGATCTACCAAAAACCTTACCTACGTAGCCTAGTATACACAACTTTCCTCGCAAAGCACAAAACTGAATCTTAGTACCTACCTACTAGCCTCAGTAGGTACCTATTAGTCTAGGTATAGGTAGGTTAGCTACTCTAGAAAAAGCAATGGTATTTCTACAGAAGCTGTCCGCACGGATGGCAAGGAACGTAACCGAGGATATGACATCCACTAGGGATTGGGGCGTCCAGTGTATTTCGCTGTGTTTAGTACTGGACCCTGGGGGTTAATTAGGGTAAACAATCATGGACGATCCACCACCATCACACTGGACGGGTCATATTCACTCGATATTTAATCGGTGAAACAAGAATACAATTACAACTCTAAGCATACCATTCAAAAGATTGAAGTTTCGTCAACATAATGTGATATATGAAAGCCCAATACGAACTCAAATAAGCATGTGACGCTCTTCGTAAAATATTTTTTCAATTCAGTTTTGAAATCCAATATGGTGGCTATTGTGTGGCTGGACGGGTCTGGTCAAGGATGGACACCATCTTTCCCAGCACTCATTTGAACAATGTTAGCGTATATATGTAACGTTTATTGATCTAACTCAAGATTGCAGTTGTAATCAGCACAATAAAACAACATTTTGTTGCCTATATCAGTGAAAGTAGGAAACTTGTTATTCCCGGGGTCATGGTTTGAACTGAATTTATTTTTACCTTGTAATCGGTGGTTTTATCCTTACTGCCATCACAACTGAAACTCCACAGTGCTTACTTGATTGTTATTATACACATTCCACATTGCACTTGAACCACGTTGCTGTTCCTGGTTCCAAAGCATGCACTCCACAAACACAGTTACGAGCAGCAGAGGATGACACTGCAAAGTTTTATTCCCTTAATTGTTTACTTTACTCATTATTTAGTTCAACTTTACTTTGTTATTTCAAAATGCTTATTCAATTAATGTCTATTACCCCTTTTATGCAACCAAATTACCCCAAAAAATTACAGATATTTCTAAAGTAGATACAATCCAGTTTATAACCTTGTCGTACAGCTGGCTGCCAAAAACCATAGCGGAGCAGACTACGGATAAGTGGATTATAATGTTTTTTGTTTTTGTTTTTTATTTTGCTAGCACTTTTCATTGATCTAAGTCTATATTAGTATTTTGATTTTTTTTAAATAACTGTATGCCAGAAATAAATGTAACCTTTAATGTTTGCATGCTAAGAATGGCAAAATCATCATTGCCACATTAGTGGAGCTTCACACATACGTTGATGCATTATTATAAACTGTTTCCATGAATTCTAGTTGTCATAGTAATGCAATAATGATAAAATTGCTTTAATATTTATGTACGTATATATACTTTCAATACATAGGATAATTTCACCAATTTCCAAGCTCTGTGTAAGTCTTATACCCAGTTTGGAGGGTGAACACATACCAATTGGCAACCGAGAGAGAGAGAGAGAGAGAGAGAGAGAGAGAGAGAGAGAGAGAGAGAGAGAGAGAGGAAGGCGAAGGAACGAAGGAAAGGGGTGGCAGTGGAGGGGGGGGGGGGGGGGGGGGGGGGGGGGGGGGGGGGGGGGAGGGGGGGGGGGGGGGAGGGTAGGTGGAGCTTTATACGCATGTTCGTATCCATTTCTGGATAATGGAGTTTTTGTCTCTTGGTACAAGGACAAGTGTCGTTATTCTTTACGATTAGAGATTCACGATACCCTTATAAATTACGGCACTGGGTGTAATGCACTATAGCAAAATCTCGTTCTAATACGAGTGTCTGTTACAGAAATATTGCCAAAAAACGTGCTTGCACTGTCTCTGAAACCCATAGTAGGTATGCTGCTTAGTTGTCAATCAAGTTTTTTGTAATCAGGTATTTTTTACAAGCTAGCTATTGTATAAATTTGTATTTTTCTCAATCAAAACATATGGCCCTCAATGCTAACTCCTCTTTTAACGACTTTCTGGTCATTACAAAGTCGGCCCCATTAATTTCTTATGGTGCAAAAACAGACAGAGGCCCAGGGACTGAAAGCGATTGCGTCACACTACGGCGGTAATCCGGCAGTAAAACATCTTCATATATCCAAAAAATAAATAATAAAGATAGGTATACATGCGCATTACGATTATGACAATTATATACGTACATGAATAGCTGATAGCAATCTGCATGAATAACTGATAAACTGTTCTGCAAAAAAGTTGAGTATAGAAATTCATCTACAATAGGTACGAAAGTCAAGATGTCGTGACGGCATAATACAGGACTTAAAAGAACGTTCTAATTCCTAAAAATAATTACTTAAATTTGAGTCAGGATCGAGTTACTTTTTCAATAACGAATATTTTCAAATTAATCATCATAAATATGTAAAATATTGATGCTTTACTATTTATTTAAATAATTATCTAGTGCACGCTTCATCGTCGTCTTCTACTAAAACAGTAGTTTCCTTAAAAACGTCGTGGTTAGGGACCATGTTCCGATTGTTGTGATGAAAGTGCCCCAGCATCTATGGGTACAGGTGGTGTGCGGATTTATCACAGGAAATGGGAAGTTTGTTGACACAAGCGACTCCACAAACATCTAGATGGCGTCAATCTTCTAAGATATTTATGCGTAGCCTAAGTAAAAATTTTGAAAGAGTTTTGGGGAGATTTGCACTGCGTTGGACACCATTTTCACTACCCTCTGTTTAATGCTTTAAATTTGGCCTTAATTTCTAACTTTGGAGAAAATACTTAGGTATTTCTACAGAAGCAATCTGCGGTGGCCTAGACTATGGCAATTGACGTTTTCCTATGTTATTTTACTTACTGAACAAGAATTTAAAGTAATATTTATTCGGACGACTGTAATTAACCCCCAGGGGCCAGTACTAAACACAAAGAAATACATTGGCGTCCAATCCCTAGTGGATGTCATATCCGCAGTTATGTTCCTAGCAGTTCATAGGGAACTATTCTTTAGAATTACCCTGCAAGAAACGTAACCGCGGATATGACATCCACTAGGGATTGGGGCGTCCAATGTATTTCGCCGTGTTTAGTACTGGCCCCTGGGGGTTAATTACAGTCGTCTGAATAAATATTATTAAACATTCTTGTTCAGTAGGTAAAACTCCAAAGAAAAACCTCAACTGCCATAGTCTGGGCCGCCGCGGATAGGTACCCTCGATCTACCAATACTTACTTCAAAAGGAGAGTAGAGGTCTTTAGCTCCGTCTCTCACCAACAAGAAGTCACAACTGATGCCCATCCCCGGTGTCAGGACGCATTATAAGTACTTTTACGGAGGGTGGCATGCTGTGATCGTTGGTGACTTGAGCCAGGCCATGCGGTTGTTTACCCTACAGTCGTCCGAATAAATATTACTTACAATTCTTGTTCAGTAGGTAAAACTGCACAGAAAAACCACGACTGTCAGTCTAGACTGCCGCGGATAAGTAGGAGGAAAAACCAGCAACTACCAACCCTTATCACGGTTTTCAGGTCTTATTCACTCGATATTTAAATGGTGAAACAAAAATACAATTACAACTCTAAGCATACCATTCAAAAGATTGAAGTTTCGTCAACATAATGTGATATATGAAAGCCCCATACAAACTAAAATAAGCATGTGACGCTCTACGTAAAATATGTTTTCAAGGCAGTTTTGAAATCCAATATGGCGGCTACCGTGGGATGTACAGGTTTTGATTAGTGACGAAAATCATCTTTCCCAGCCTTCCCAGCAATTATTTGAACAATGTTAGCGTATGTATGTAATGTTTATTGATCTTACTCAAGATTGCAGTTGTAATCAGAACAATAAAACAACATTTTGTTGCCTATATTACTGAAAGTATGAAACTTTATTCCCGGGGTCATGGTTTGAACTGAATTCATTCTTACCTAGTAATCGGTGGTTTTTATCCTTACTGCCATTACAACTGAAACTCCACAGTGCTTATTTGATTGTTATTATACACATTTTGGTCTCAGTTCACTCCACATTGCACTTTAAACCAGTTACTGTTCCTGGTTCCTAAGTGCGCGCCACAAACACAGTTACGAACAGCAGACGACGAAACTGCAAAGTTTTATCCCCTAAATTGTTTACTTTACTCGTTATTTAGTTCAAATTTACTTTGTTACTTAAAAATTTTAATTTAATCCATGTATATTATCCCTTTTTTGCAACCAAATTACCCTGAAAAATTACAGATATTTCTAAAGTAGATACAATCAAATGTTTCTAATGTTTTCGTACATCTGGCTGCCGAAAACCATAGAGGAACGACTACGGATAAGTGAATTATATACAATTCTTTTTTTTGCTTTTTTGTTTTTGCTAGCACTCTTCATTGATTTCAGTCTATATTAGTATTTTGAATTTCTTTAATAACTGTATGCCAGAAATAAATGTAACCTTTAATGCTTGCATGCTTTAATGTTTGCATGCTAAGAATGGCAAAATCATCGTTGCCACATTAGTGGAGGCTTCACACATACGCCGTTTCATTATTATAAACTTTTTCCATGAATTCTAGTTGTCATAGTAATGCAATAATGATAAAATTGCTTTAATATTTATGTATATATACTTCCAATACATAGCCTAATTTCACCAATTTCAACGTTTTGTGTGTAGTCTTATACCCAGTTTGGAGGGTCAACACATACCGAATGGAGAGAGAGAGAGAGAGAGAGGCGAAGGAACGAAGGAAAGGGGTGGTGGTGGAGGGGGGGGAGAGGGTAGGTGGAGCTTTATACGCATGTTCGTATCCATTTCTGGATAATGGAGTTTTTGTCTCTTGGTACAAGGACAAGTGTCGTTATTCTTTACGATTAGTAATTCACGATACCCTTATAAATTACGGCACTGGGTGTAATGCACTATAGCAAAATCTCGTTCTGATACGAGTGTTCGTTACAGAAATAGGTATTGCCCAAAAACGTGCTTGCACTGTCTCTGAACCCATAGTGGGTATGCTGCTTAGTTGTCAATCAAGTTTTTGTAATCAAGTATTTTTTACCAATCTAGCTATTGAATAAATTTGTATTTTTCTCAATCAAAACATATGCCCCTCAATGGTAACTTTCATCTTTTAACGACTTTCTGGTCATTGCAAATTCGGCCCCATAATTTCTTATGGGTGCAAAACAGAGGCCCGGGACCGAAACGATTGCGTCACACTACGGCGATAATCCGGCAGTAAAACATCTTCATATATCCAAAAAGTAAATAATAAAGATATATATGCGCATTACGATTATACCAATTACATGAAAAGCTGATAATCTGCATGAATATATAACTGGTAAACTGTTCTGCAAGAAAGTTGAGTAAAGCAATTATTTACAATAGGTACGAAAGTCAAGATGTCGTGACGTCATAATACACTTAAAAGTTTACTATTTAATTAAAAAATTATCGAGGTGCACTCTTCATCGTCTTCTTCTACAAAACAGTTGTTTACTCGGTGAGGAAAAGTTTTCCGATTGTTGTGATGAAAGTGCCCCAGCGTCTGTGGGTACAAGTGGATGTCGCGGGATTATTTATCACAGGAAATGGTTAGTTTATTGACACAAGCGACTCTGTAAACATCGAGATGGCGTCAATCTTCTAAATACTTCGAGTTGTGAGTAAAAATGTTGAACGGGTTTTGGTGAGATTTGCACTATGTTTGACATTGTTTTCAGTTATCCCTTCTGTTTTTTTTTCTTTCTTTCCTAAATTTTTTCTTTTTTATCTTTTTTTTCTTAAAATTTGGCCTTAATTTCTAACTTTGGAGAAAATACTTACTTTGAAAGGAGAGTAGAGGTCTTCAGTAGCTCCGTTTCTCACCAACAACAAGTCGCAACTGATGCCCATCTCCAATGTCAGGACGCGTTATAATGTACTTTTTTTGGGATTGTCCAAGCTGATCGTACATGGTCCACTCTGGACCCTACGGTTTTTAACCTTAGGTACCCTAGATCTACCTAGGCAACACCAACAAAGAAAACCAAAAATTGAAAAACCCAAACACACAAAGTCAGACCTGGGCTCTCTAGGCCCTCCTGCCCACCCACCTAAGCAGGTACTACCTCAATGAATTAGAGTTAACTTAAAGGTCGACTCACCTGTCCACTGAGGGCAGCTGCAGGGCAACGTTGGAGTGAAACAGAATTCGTCCTGAGTCCAGAAATGGCAGCAGCAGCAGCAGGCAGGAGGATTTGAGGGCTCCTACTACCGAGTATCCTAGCCTATTCAAAGTTAGATTACTACATCCATGGCGGACTTCCACTGGGGTAGGTACTCACACAACGAAACGTCTGTAAACTGACACGAGCATTTCCTGATAGGTATACTAAGTGACGATAAGATACTGCTATATGATGCAATGTGCAACCGAAGCACTTCCTTCGGGGGAAGAACAATCACTCACTGACTGAGTCACCGCGACTTCATCACAGCCACGAGAAAATGAATACTAGGTAGTAGTAAGGTACTAGCTACACTGAGGCTCGAAAACGACACGTACACACAACACTTCCATCTTCACTTGTATCTATTCATTGACTTTTCCTTTCCCAGCAAGCTGAGTGATCTCCAATCATTCTTTCCCGACACTGAATATGCACAGACACCAAAAGGAAGAGCGGGTAAGGGTCCCAAAACACCTTGGGTTCCGACACTTCGAGAGGAAGACACAATGAATGACTGAGAGGCCAAGTTGTGTACTGTTGTAGTCTGGTGGGGGAAGACCCTCAGTCATCATTGCCACTGCCATCTTTTAACGCTCATTTTTCATTGATTCTGTATTTTTCTATGCCATTTTATGCATCCGTAAGGCATTTCATTCTCGCAGTTTGATAATAACAACAGGGTGTTTATAACGATTAAAAATATCCTACGCAGAATTCAAATAGAATCACGAGTTGGAAACTCTTGCAGGTTGGACGTATGGGGAGTGGGGTAAGGGGGCCGAAGGCATGCAAGGGGGTTTGAATTGTTATCCTTCAAAATGCAGTTCGTCAAAATATGGTTCTGAGTACATCGCCAACAATACTTTTTCATCAACCAAAGAGTCCTAATGTGGAGCTTAAAATGCTTCTATAGCAAGAGCTGGTGTTGCCCATCAGAGGAAGAATGGAGTGTAAACGCCTCTGTGCACCAACATCCTCCTCCCAACCCCCACCTACTCCTCTTAAAATAAGTCGAGCTAATTTACCTGCTCAACAAGATCAACCGCATGCAACCGTTTTTGAATGAGTTGGTTTCACATCGAGCTCCATAAGTATTGGAGTATTCTCGAACAAAACTCTTGGCTGCTTCCTTTGTGAAGTTACAGTTGCCATCCCGGGCTCACCCCTCTTGCTACAAAGTGGGAGATCGGTGGGGGATTGGGGGAGGAAGGAGAGCAATGGCTGTCTTCACAGCAATTTCAACGCTATAACCTGCCCCTTGGAAAGCATTATTGTTCTTCCTTCTCAATACGTCTTTTTTCTTTATAATTTGTGACAAAGCGTACGGAAATAGTACAGCAGGGCTACTTAAAACTACAAATTTTTAGGACGTTTTCCATTGTTTGGAAATGTGGGCGGAAGACTCATTCCCCGGGGGCCACCCAATGCCCCACGCTACCCACTCATACAATGCGCACACATACGCTTGTACGCTTACGTTGCCAATATGTCGTCGTTGGCATCACGGTCCAGGAATACATGGAACTTGAGTATGTAGTGCAGCACAAATGGCTTATTGAAAACAGTTACTAAATAGGAGTATATTTATTTGCATTATCATATCACGGCATATATAATGCATTTTCGAAATGTTCGTAATTTTGCGTGCGTTCATGGGATGTGATTCACGAATTCAGTGTAAAAAGTCAATGTACAATTGATTTTGCAAGATGCCAGTTAAAAAATATGTCCTTTGACGTATCAGGATAGCATCAATTGCAATTTTGAACATTAGACTAATTAGGTGACTTCGTTTTCTTCCAGTTCTTGCATTGACGTAGGCATCACACAGTCATGTTTATATAATTTACTCGCAGGTGTATTTACACTAGTTCACAAATATCCAAAGGTGTTCCTAGTTGGTAGCATTTCCGAGCCTTTAGATGAAATCTTTAGGCGCTCGGTTGTCTATGGACAAAATAATCATTCTAAAATGGAGTGAAAGAAGCTAGTCCCTGTGAAGTATTAACATATCACTCTCTATCAAAAACTCATGTCAACGATTTCATTATGATGACCATGCGACTTATATACGAATATGATGCGTGTGCCATGTTCGTGTTTTCCTGGTATTTCCGGTTCTTGGGAGGGACTGGTAAATCTTGGCTCCGTCGCTTTGCTGTCTGGTTGGTTATGAGAAAACGTCTTTCCGTTAAGAGAAGAAATTATATTCGACGAAACAAACACCATCAGACACAGTAAGAATATATAATCGGCAAAGAAAACCACTGCACAGATATTTACCTGGAAATTTTAATATTTCTTGGCCGGAAGAGACCACGGAGTATATAGTCGCGTCCTCCGTTAGATGAATTTAACTCTGGTGGTACCAAATTAATTCTCTTATCTTTTCAGGCTTTAGGTGGCAAGAACAAAGGCGGCGGCACAAGAGCCATCGCTTTCAACATTTCACGATGATTTATGCGACATGTGTGATTTCATTAATTATTTGGTACCCAGCAGCCTGGTTAATTCGTTTACTCGCATCTGGTATATTCAAAGACAAGAGTTTACGAACAATATTACCAAAATGCAAGACGCAACTGCAATTAAGGCATGTTAAGAAACGGGCGACAACATTTACTTCGAGCAATGCTGCTCGGAAAAATTGATAAATCAGACTACTGAATGTAAGAGCTAATGGAATACTCGACCCCCACTCCATAAATTTTGTAGAATTACGTACAAATGTTCAAATTAAAAAAAGCTTATGAAAAAGAGACAGCATTTCCATTTTGTAAACAAGTAAGAAATGCGCCAAAGTTTTTTTTCGGTGCAATCGAGTTTTCTGTACATCGCATAATCAAGGCCACCCAAAGTAGATCTATCTTCAATGGTCTAGGTAAAATGCTGTATGAGCCGCAGCCCATGAAACTTTCAGCATGGCCCAGTGGTGGCCTGGCCTATATTGTTAACAGAGGAGCAATTATGGCTAAATCTAACCCCAATTAAAATAAAAACTACTGAGACTAGAGGGCTGCAATTTGGTATATTTGATGATTGGAGGGTAGATAATCTGCATACCAATTTGCAGCACTGGCCCCTGTAGCCTGAGTCGTTTTAAAGATCTGAGGGCGGACAGAAATGAAGTGTAGACGGAGAGAGACAAAGGCAGCACAATAGTTTTACTTTCAGAAAACTAACATGGGAATGACAGAGACTTTAAGAATGAAATGGAATATAAGGTTTAGCCCAAATGCCAGATGCCGGGACCTATGAGGCCATTCAGAGTTGAAGGGGAAATTGGGAGTAAGGTTTTGAAAGTGTAACAAAAAGAAAACCTCAAAGCAGTTGTGCTCTACAACAGACAACAGTTGTTGGGAGGGCTTGGAAAGTACTATTGGAGAAAGTGAATATGAACTGAGGTATAGTAAAAGGAATGAAAGGGGTTGCAACTGGGGACCGAAGGTATGCTGCAAAGAACCGTAGTAAAGGCTGGATCATACATCGGCGAATAAAGCCTGCGTACCTCGTAAAAGCTAAATTATGACTGAATTATGCTCAGATCTTCATGTGCGCTCACAGTCGCCGAGTTTCATGACATCCGCCAAGTGATTGCAACAACTAGCAGTTGCACGTAGTTATTGCAGTCGAGCCACGACAAATGTCAAAAGTCTCCATGTCATGCTGATGTACGAGAGAGTATCATAATGCTCTTTCGACATATGTAATGTGATTACACCAGACATAAGCACAGATATAAAAGCCTAGATGCCGCATCGGCCGGCCGGACATACGTCATCAGGTCCGCCATCTTGGCGCGGTAATCGTAAACAGGTGGTTTCAGACGTGGTTTTTTCTAAAATGCCTCAATATTGTGCTGCATTTGGCTGTACCAACATACGAATTTACGTAGCCGAGAGCAGGGCATCACATTTAATAAGTAAGTTTATTGTAGTATGTACACAGTCTCATTTTTTGTCGGGAACAGCAGCAACAGCCCTATCTCTGCAATGTAATTGAATGTTGCAAAAGTAGTTATGGTTAATCCCGGGTTACCTTTCCTGTTCTGATAGAAAACTAGGGTTGTCATACATCATTTTGATCGCCAGAATGTAGTCTGTCCATCTGCTAGGGTCTCTGTTTCTTTATATTTGTTGTAGCAGTAATACAAGCAATAATACAGAGCTTTTTTAGTATATTTTCTGCTCAGGTCTATCTGTCTATCATGTTAAAGTTTAAGTTTCACACTTTCAAGGTCAGTGCAGGGTAGTTGCACTGCAGAGAGAAGGGATCCATGCTAGCAGCCATTCAGTTCTCTGTAGCAGTCACTTTACAGAGCAGGACTTTGACCGCACGGGCCAGATTGTCCGCCTCAGGTCAGGGTGGTGCCCTCAATATTTGACTTCCCAAGGCATCTTCAAGTTCTAAGTTATGGCTTTATGTTGAGCTTACAATAACTTGCAGATCTAGCACAGTGTTTTCAGGGGGTTGATATAGCATTTTATAAATCCTTACAGCAAGTGCAGGATGGGATGGTGACCATTTAATACTAAGTAGTGTTGCACCAATCCACCTTTTCAGCTACCGATACCGATACAGAAATCTAGGTAACGGCCGATACCAAGTACCGATCTGCTACAGAGTTTGCCTCTGTATTTTTACGCTAGCTTCCTGTAAATTCTGCTTACCTTTCAAAGCAGTTGTCACTGAAATCCAAGTGGTATTAGCATAGTTTAACTCCAATTTAACACATAATTGCACTTAGGTTCAGTTATAAAAATTTGCATAAACCAGACAGGGAAAAAAGGGGTGTAATATATTTACACTGGCCAATACTGGATCCGCAGTCAGCTACCGATACCCGATCTAGTATTTAGGCCAGTATCGGCAGCCGATATGGATACCAGTATCGTATCAGTGCAACACTACATTTAAGATCATAAATTATCTATATAAAATGTTATATTAGGAACCTCCAAGGCCCAGATCATCTGCTACATCACAGAGGGCAGCTGCTGCTGCAGAGGTGATCCATGACAGCGATGAAACAGCCACACAATACTCAGGACGATGATGTATGTCATATAATAATTTTTTAGGTTCAAAGTAAACATCATAAATTTATGATATGACATATATGTATGGAATTACTACTAAAATGGTCCAGAGTGGCATAGGACCCAATAGCAGAGACTGCATAATTTTAATATGCTAACTGGTCAGTATAATTTTTAAAGCAGAATGCTGCAGACACCAAATAAAAGTTGACATCAATGCTAAACAGGGTAAAGTATTCATTGTGTAGTGCATTGTTAACAATAGTGGACAATTGTTATAGGTACATTCTTATGCAAGTGGGTCTGCGGAGAGCATGAAGGAGAAGCTGGCATGGTATCAGCAGCAACTTGAGGGCTTAAGGAAACAACTCAGAAATTCCAAAGACAGAGTATACGGGGGTGCTCGTCAGGATTGGCTCATTTTGGGTCCCCTTCTGGAAGGGTAGAAATATAGAGATGACCCAGGCCCTTATCCCAAATAAGGTATAATAATTGATGGGTCCTTGACAACACAGGTCTAGAGATGAGCTATATTGAACTGTTAATGCTTGCCATAATGATATATCCTAGTCTAAGCAAATTAAAGGTAGTTTTGTGAAAAATTTAAGTTCTATATAATTATTTCACCATATTTTTGCCACTAGACGAGGTCTCTTGATCCCCCCTAAATTTTCCAAAGCCAGGTCTAGAGGTCAGAATTCACTGAGGAGCATCCCGTTCCAAAAAATTGGAAGAACACCTCCCCCCCCACAGGCTCAAAGGAGCAGGCAGAGATGCAAAGGCTAGATAACACAGAAATCCTAGTTATTCTAGGGCCTACTGTAGTTTATTTTAGGCCCAACCCTACAGTTTTATGTCCTAAACTTGTAGGCCTGTGCCAAAAATTATATTGGGGGAATTTTTAACAGAGCACTTCGAGAGACAAAGATTTTACTTAAGTTGCACAGATCCATAGCTGTAGGCCTACTTTAGTAATCTGTCTTATCACAGCATTTCAAATTATTGCTTACAACAATAGTTATGGGTAAATATTAACATTTGTGTACAACTAGCCCCCCTTCCCCATAACTGCTAAAACAAAGTCATTGCAAGTTAACTTTCAAACAATAAGGAACAACTTTATTTTATTAGATCCTTGTAGGGAATTATGTAAGCTTTGTAACGAGCCATCAGACAAGAAAATCCGTGCAATATTAAGCGAATAGTGGCAAAAAAACGTCATATACTGCAGCCTGCTGCATTGTTTGAATTACCGCACCAAGATGGCGGACCTGATGACGTGCGCCAGCCTATCCAGCTAGCGGTCGATGCGGCATCTATGCTTTTATATCTGTGAGACATAAGTAGCAATTTCGACATACAGTGTCCATTTCAACATACGCGATGTACTTGGCAACCCCTCAACTGGTGTGGATGGGGTGCACACTGTGCAGTAGCCACATTGTGACACGTGCGTTTCCAGCTATAAAAAAAGTTCTATGGTCTCATCATATAATCCCTCAGAGCGAATGCGTCATCTCCAAGGAAGAAATAGGGGACTGCAAGTTTCTCTTCAGTCTCGTTTGGCAATCTTTCAGGGGCAGGCAGATTGGCTTCATTCTTATCAAGCATTTGACAGAGCTGTGTCTTGGCAAAGACACCACCATCAGACTCGGAACATATGGCACCTACATCGACGTACAAGAACTTGTAGTTAGCGTCAACAACTCCTAATAGAATGACAAAGTAGAATTTCTTATAGTTGGAGTAATGAGTTCCTCCTTTCGCTGGGTTCTTGATTCTGACATGCTTCCTGTCTACTGCTCCAAGGGTGAGTGGGAAATTCCAGCATTCTTCAAAACCACAGGCTACTTCCTTCCATTGCTCAGGGCTGGTGGGTAACTGCACGACTTCATTGTCATACACAGTCACTATGGCCCTACAAGTTTCTGGCACAGTACCTCTGATTGTGTTGAGAGCTACTTAGAATTGGAATGCCAGGCTCTATTAGGATTCTCCAGTTACAAGGAAGCTCAGGGTAATTGCAACACGCAGGCCTTGCTCAATGGGTCTTCTCCAGAATGTGAGTTTTTTCGTGATGTAGGGCGAGACCTGTTCAACAGTTTCATTGAAAAGCTCCTCTGTTATTCTGGTCAAGTTCCTGTACAGTATTGGAATTTCACACACTAATTCTCTCATCAAGATGTTGTAGTAACCTTTCTATTCTCTTCTTTTGAAGTAAGGCCACTTCCAGCATCTCCTGCTTTGTTTGTTTTGCTTCTTGCGCTTTTGTTCCACTATGGCCAGTGCAAGTTCAGGATCATCATTATAGTGTCTAATATCACGTCCGGATATTGCTCAGTCTTCACAACTCCTGTTCATCCATCTTGTGCCTCTGTCAGCAG
>NC_061110.1:53375579-53490579 GCF_015104395.2 Macrobrachium nipponense | reverse complement strand
ACACAGAGGTCTTGGCACTTGGATCGCTTAGAGGATTTATTGCCGGAAAACCTTTCAACCACCGCAAACGATTACACCCACTGCTAGCTACAGCTTTCCAGGTGTTGCATTTTCAAAGCTTTCTTAAAACCAATGGGGCAGTACCTGAACACCTACAAAGAATGTTGCATACTTTGAACTCAGCTGCTGACATGGAGAATCTAGAAAGTGCATCAACATATATAACCCTAATGGATGAATATGAACACATCACAAACAAAACAAGATCTGGATGTCATGGAGCAACTGCAAGGTATTGGATTCTGTATATTGATCTTGTGGATATATTTCTTCAGTTTAGTAGGGCCTGTCGCACTAGTGACCCGGATATGCCTTTGAAGCAAACTGTAAATGCCGATGCAGCATCACGATTGACAAGTATATTGGCTTTCTCACAGTCATTCTCTGCCCGTTGAAAATGGATGGCGACAAAAACTGTAAGTGCAGTTGTTGGTGATCTGGAAAAATCAGGTGTAACAAAAACTAATGACACATCTCGAGCTGAAACCCTATCGTATCAAACAAGATAACAGTGACCTTCAAAACTAGTAAGAGGAATAGAGACAATGAATCCGTTTGGAGAAGCTCTGAGTAATGAAAACTTGTACTCCATAAGCACTGGGAAAGCAGCACCAGACGATGTAAAAGAAGACTTCATTCACTGTATGGACAACGGGAAAGAGTGGTGTGATAAGTTTACCAGTGAGTGCTTTGCAAATCCCAACAGGTTTGAAAAACCAATCCCTAAATTTGAAGTAAAAAGTTTTACTAATGTGGCCATGAAGGTAAAAGTATCATCCAAGGGTATGAAGATTAGGGAAGTCAAAGGGACAAGAGATATATTTGGTAGACTTGTTCCTAGCTTTAAATGAGAAGGTAGATCTTTGTGAAATTTTGAAATTTCCTTTAACACCAGTACCAATGTCACTTCACTAGCACATATTGATGGAACTGTTTTGAAGAGCATCAAATTCAAATTGATGTATATACGAGAGGGAAAAGTTTCAAGTGTGCCACCTACATTTGTGGACGCTTGTGTGGTAGATGGAATGTTCATAATACAGTCATGAGAGAGTATAGCACCCACCAATGGCTCAACTGCAAAGGACATCATGGTAAATCTCTGTAGAAAAGCAAAGTGTGTGGATTTTATGTGTGACACCTATGAAAATCCTTCAATCAAGGACATAGAATGTGGAAGGCATGGAAACCTTGGGAGGTGAAATCAGCCTCATTGTACAGGGCCCTGAGCAACATCGTCCAAAGGACTTTCAACAAGCACTGAGAAATAACTTGAAGAAGTCATTACTGCGCTTTCTGGTGAAGGAATGGGAAAATGATAGCTATGTCTATGTCTTGCATGGTCATGAAATATATTTTAGACTGGAAAAAGAGTACTACCTTTATAAAGAGGTTGTTGGTCATGTAGAGTGTGAAAAAGTTGGTGATCTTGAGTGTTGTCATGAGGAGGCCAACTTGCATATTATGTTGCATCTTTAAAATATTGAAAGAGCATATGCTGGTGCCAATGCAATTGTGAGATGTAATGACACAGATATTCTTGTGATCTTGCTTTATCATGTCCATAACACATAGCTGCATATATGGATGGATGTAAGGCAGAATGGGAAAATACTAGATTTATAGTATTTTCCTAATTTTGCTTCAAATCTTGGAAGAAACCTGGGCTGCACGCATTCACAGGTTGTGATTTCACAGCATCATTTCTGAGGAAAGGAAAGCTTGATTAAACCATATGCCATTCCTCTAAGGAATTCCAAGACACGTTTGCCAAACTGGGAATAGAATCACGGGACATTGTTGAAACCATCTCAAAAGAGTTGGAGAAATTTGTTTGTGTTCTCTATGGAAAACAAAAAATAGATTCAGTAGATGAAGGCCGGTACTTAATTTTCAGTGATAAATGCAAGCCAAAAGATGATCAACAACCACTTCCGAATATCAAAGGCTTTATCGCTCGTGGACTGCCTCCTTACCAATCAGTACTGAAACAAAAAATTCGTCGTTCAAACTATGTTGTGTTAATATGGAAAAATGCTAACAAACTTGAACCAACAACGCTCAAATCTGTAGATAGTGGATGGCAAATTCAAAATGGTACATACACTTTACTTTGGTTTGAAGGAGAGCAGATACTAAAAGACATCTGTTGATGATTGATGATGAAAAGACGTTGGATCCAGGGAAAAAAGAAAGTGAAATTGAGGAAGTTTCTTCTGAAGACTAGTGACAGTTATGCTCTTTTGGTTATCAGTATACTTATTCTATTCACATTTATAAATACTCTTTAATTTAGTTAGTAGGTTATCCATCATGTTGCTTAACTTTTCTCATGTAACAAGTTCTATTGAATTATCTTTTACATCAGTCAACTTTAAATGACCTCTCGAGGACATTTAAGCTTTCTGGGTTAATTATGTCCTTAAGCTTCAAGGGTTAATTATGGACATAGATCATTAATTTAAAAGTTATAAAATGTTGTTACTATAATGACAGAATAGAAAAGGTATCATTAATCAATGACAGCTCCGCCTTAAGTTGTCACATTTGGTCGTAACTCTGTCACGGCCGTCATGATGGTAAATGGTGTCTTACAGGCACATGACCCATCAGGGACTTGTAAGATGCCCATTTTTGGATTCAGCACACTTTTTCACCCTAGAAACAACCATCTCGCTTTTGGCCATTCTCGGTTAGTTCAAAGGGTCTTAGCTCCTGGTCTAATATATATACACATATATATTGTGATGGAATGTCAAGTATCTAGTTACTACATTTACTAATCAAAAGAAATAGTTACCTCACAACAGCCAGACACATGAACCTTCATTACAAATATAAAATGACTGAATACTCTAAAGGTAACAGTGATCCCTTATAAAACTTACTGATCATGTAAGAAATCTGACTAACCTCATTAAAACAGGTGTGAGGTAATCTTATATGAAGTTGAAATAGTTAAAAGGCATCACTCCATCAACAATTTCAAAAGTATAAATATTTCCCTGGTTCTAACTCACCTCAGTAAAGTTGAGGGAAAACAGCACAATAACCACTCTATATATCTACCTAAATAAAATAAAATTACTGGTAGTAAATAAAACACTATTATAACAATTTTAAATACAAAAATTTATTTCCAAATTCGAAATTTGTTGAAAAGGATTGCTGCTTTCAGCTCGAATCTTCTCTATTTTCCTTTTCAGAGACTTTTCTGTGTTGCTCAAACTGGCAAGCAAAGTGCCAAAGGGGATCATTAAATCCAGTAGGGTCATTTTCAATATCCTTTATTACTATTCCTATTACAATCTACTCTCTCTCTCTTGCACGCACGCAACATTTCGTCCAGATCTGCCAAGACATTATCACAGTGATGGTTGCTGCAGGACAGAATCTTGGTGGTGAGTCCTTCCCTATATTTAGTTATCATGCGAGTGCTCACAGATGCTCCTGCAGGACCCAGTGAGGGGTGTCCAAGTTTTCACTGGCTGGCGGGCAGGCGTTGCTTGAGCTGTGCCAATCTCCTCAGGTGGGTGCCATCACTGGTAACCACGTTTTCATTGGCTACGACCATGGTGACGTCATTTCTGGTATAGTAATTGTGTTAAGTGTGAGTGTTTAGTAAATGTAAGTGTATTGTGAATGTTAGTGTTTAGTGATTATACATTACTGTTTAGTTAGTGCTTAGTGACTGTGTGCAAAGAATGTCCTGTATTCATACATAATCTCCGCTATGCTTGCTTCGGGCAGGGCTGCCTATAGATTTCGTCTAGATAATTCTCGTAATATACCTGGATGGAGTGACTTGGTTAAAGTTCTGTATACATACTCACGAGAATTGTTTTTACTGTGGAGGCAAAATGGTAGCCCGAGGGATGGACACACTGCATTACTAATGAGACAGGCGAGAGCGCAGTTCAAACTTGCTCTTAAGCACTGCAGATTAAATGAAAAACAACTAAGAGCCGATGCAATGACTAGAAACTTAGAATCTGGTGATTATCCTCGTCTTTGGAAAGATATCCAGTCCTTAAATCCCAAACCTAAAGAGATATCACAGAGAGTAGGGGAAGTAGTCGGAGACGAGGCTATCGCAAGTATGTGGGGCGACCACTTCAACAATATCCTGAATTGCATAAATGATCAAGATTCCCGGATGGATGTAGATAACCTCCTTGCTGACAACATTCAATTTCATTTTGCTGACCGTATTACGCCAGGTAACATCAGCGATGCCATAAACAGCCTACCTAATACTAAATCTCCCGGCTGTGATGGTCTTCCCGCAGAGGCTTTCAAATTCTGTCATCCGATAATTTACATTTTGCTAGCTGCCCTATTCAATGCGTGTATAATTCGCCAGTTTCTTCCAGACTCCCTACTCTTAATTCACCTGATATCATTAATCAAAAATAAGCTAAAGGATGCAGCTGACCCTGGCAACTACCGGCCATTGCAATTACAACAATCGCATTGAAGATACTTAAGTCAGTGCTTCTTGTGAGACTTCTCCCCCCTTTCTACACACCACTGACAACCAGTTCGGGTGTAAAGCAAACCACTCAACCGACACCTGCATCTACATACTGAAAGAATTGCCTCTCCTGTTTTCCTTTGTTTTGTGGATGTGAAAAAAGCATTTGACAGAGTAATCTACCTGAAGCTCTTCCTGAAGATGCATAAAAGAGGCACGCCCCTATATCTAATTGGCATTTTACATTGCTGGTTCTCCACACAGCAATTCTGTGTCAAATGGGGTAACGTATTATCGTACACTTTCGGCTCCCTAAACGGGCTTCGGCAAGGGGCCATTCTCTCTCCATACTTGTTTAATACGTACACGGATGCCTTGAATATCAAACTGAACTCACTCCCAATCGGATGCACTGTCAATGAAACAACTATAAACAACCTCTGTTACGCCGACGATATGGTTCTGATTTCCCCATCAGTGCAAGGTCTCCAACGACTCATCGACACTTGCCGCCAATAATCAGAGGAATTTGATATAATTTACACCGAAACCAAGACCCAGTGCATGTCGCTGCTCCCAAGATCGCTTAAGCATTGCAGAACCACAAATTTTCCTCGGAAACCATCGGCTGGAATTTGTGAACGAATTTCCGTATTTAGTTACATTATCACCGACGACCTAAAAGATACGGCAGCATTGAACAGAGGCGTCGTAAACTATGTGCAACTGGCAACTTGATTGCAAGGAGGTTTGCCTTCTGTCATCGAGACGTGAAACTGCTGCTCTTCCGCTCATACTGCTACAGTATCTATGGGTGTTCCCTCTGGACGAACTATACCCGAGAGACCATGAGACGTATCACTGTTGTGCAAAAAGACATTTTGAGACGCCTCACAAACACCCCGCTACCACTCCGCCACACAGATGTTCATAGAAAACCACCTGGACAATTTAAAAATCATTGTAAGGCGAACAATGTCCAGTCTGGTAACCCAAGTGAGAAACAGCAAGCAACTCGCTCATACAAAGGGGTGAAGCAAGAAGATCTAAATTGTGGGAAAGATGGGAAAAAGGAGGCCTTTGCCCCATAAAGGACTTAATCTCTGTATTGGCAAGATGTCATCTGCAGATTCTGTCATTATTATTATATTTATTGTTGATATTTTACTTTTTCATTATTACTGTGAATACTATCAAGTTAAAGTTTTTTACATTCAATTTTCGTATTTATCCCTCTGGACCTGACTACTGTATCCACGTAAGGTCTCTAGTTGAAATTTAAGGTATATAATCTGTGCACTAACTTTATAACTCTCAATGCATTTTTTTCTCACCAATATTATTACTGTCATTACCAGTATTATGATTACTATCTTTTGTGCTACCTTAGCTATTTTGTGGATAAGTGCCGATTATTAATTTTTTTATCATGTTGTCTCATGTATCTACATTGTGTATGTTACTGTCCGTATTTTGTATATTCCATGTATATGGTCCTGAGCTGAAATAAAGGATATTATTATTATTATTATTTGAAGGTAGGAGAACCTCTCTCAAACATGTTTTTGTTAAAGATGATGGCAGCATCAGTGGAATTGATTTTATATATGGTTCTTTTCAATTCTTCTTATTATTCTCTTCTCATCAGGGCTGATATTTTGCTAATAGCTGGCCGATGTTTCATATCTCGGTGAAAGATATGTTTTCTAAAAATAATAATTTATTGATAGGATAAACAAAAGTGTTAACAAATCTTAGTCTAAGGGTGTAACGGAATTCCAACGTTTCCAACCGTATCATCGGTTCATTTTCAAGGAAAGGTGAGCTTGAACTGATTGAAATGGGGTCGTTCGGCGGTATTTATTGTGTCCCAGGTGCTCTGTCTGATGGGCGCTGCATTTTCATTGGCTGAACAGAGGATTAAGTCCCTGAGTCAAGCCGTCTTGCAGAGGTGGGAAGCTCGCACTGCTCTTCTCGTGCGGACGCTGGAGACTGGGAGCGTAGTATTGGGAAGGTCATTGCCGATAGACGGGGGCACCTGATTGGCCCGTTCGATCGGCTCTATGGTGCTGGCGGGCGGCGCCCTTCGTGCCACCGTCGGGAGGAGTGAAGTCTCTTGGGGTGGTGTTGAGGCTGGGTCTCTCCTTCCCGATGTGTAGGGCCTCCAAGAGGCGGAGGCGACGGTGGTCTGCTGCCTTATCGATAATTCTGATATTAGGAATAATGTCATTCCTAATTATCCTGGTATTGTGGACGTTTTTTTGGCATGATTATGGATGGCGCCTTCCTGAGCGTGGCAGGATATCCTCTTCGAAAATCGCATAGTCGTCATACCAATGTAAGCGCCGGGGCATTCCCGACACGGGCATTTGTACTGGTAGACAACGTTAGTTTTCTTTAGAGGGTCTACCAGTACAAATGCCCTGTCCGGGAATGCCGGCGCTTACATTGGTATGACGACTATGCGATTTTCGAAGAGGATATCCTGCCACGCTCAGGAAGGCGCCATCCATAATCATGCCAAAAACGTCCACAATACCAGGATAATTAGGAATGACATTATTCCTAATATCAAAGAATTATCGATAAGGCAGCAGACCACCGTCGCCTCCGCCTCTTGGAGGCCCTACACATCGGGAAGGAGAGACCCAGCCTCAACACCACCCAAGAGACTTCACTCCTCCCGACGGTGGCACGAAGGGCGCGCCCGCCAGCACCATAGAGCCGATCGAACGGGCCAATCAGGTGCCCCCGTCTATCGGCAATGACCTTCCCAATACTACGCTCCCAGTCTCCAGCGTCCGCACGAGAAGAGCAGTGCGAGCTTCCACCTCTGCAAGACGGCTTGACTCAGGGACTTAATCCTCTGTTCAGCCAATGAAAATGCAGCGCCCATCAGACAGAGCACCTGGGACACAATAAATACCGCCGAACGACCCCATTTCAACTCCTGTGGAAAATCTGGTAGCCGTTGTGGTCTTAAAACTCCAGTTGAAGCAGGACCCAAGAGTCAAAATCTCCCACTCTCGCCGTCTGTGGCAAGTGGCACAGGGCTGATAGGCTTGGCGCCTATAAGCCAAGAACCTAGGACAGGAGATAGGTGGTTGAAAGGATTGGCACTATAAGCCAAGAGAAAAGTTGTGAGTGTGAGTGTGTGTACTTGAAAACAGTAAACTGTTTTGTGTTTTATTATTCCTTCCCATCTTAAGGACCTCCCTGACTGTAGGGACTTGACTGCTGGGTCGTCTTAGTGCTCGGAGAGCAGTAAGGAGATTCCCCAGCTGCAACTGCTGCAGTCAGTAAACAGCTACTAATAGGATAGATAGGGCCCCCCTTCAAGCAGAAAGAAATATTCAATAATAATAATAATAATTAAACTATATTAAAACAGCATTAGAAAGAATAAAATAGTAATAATAAGTAAAGTAGAGTAAAGTAAAGAAAGTCAAGTAGAGTAAAGTAAAAAGAAAGTCAAGTAGAGTAAAGTAAAGCACAAAGTAATTTTATAATATAATATAATATATATATATATATATACTATATATATATATTGTTACAGTAATAATAATAATAATAATAATAACAATAAAGTAAAAAGAGTCAGAAAGTAATAATAATAATAATAATAACAATAATTGATTACAGTTACAGTTTCAGGTTCTTTAATTTCATTTTTCCACTCTAACTTTCACTTTGTCTGGTGCCCTAGGGCTTAAAGGGTTGGACAACCTAACCAGGCACACTGCCTATCCTTCAACCCCCCTCTTTTGACTTGGAAGCACCCTAAACGATGACGGACATGGAACCTCTCAACGAATTCAAAAACAAGAAGTGACCACCAAGATGGAAGCGACTGAAGACCTAAGGAAAAAGAGGACGAAGGAGGACGACGACGACCAGGAGTGGACCACCGTTACCTCAAAAAGAACAAGAAAGCAGGAGAAGAAAACCAGCTTTAAGGAAAATGCTCCGGAAAAGAAACGCTAATGGAAACCAACCTCAGGGAAAAAATGACCCACTTCAGGGTCACTGCAAACAATTCAGCTGAAGGATTCAGAGCCATAGCAGCCTTCCAGACCAGGTTCAAAAACCTGCAATTTCAGGCCAAGCCCAATAAGCAGGGTCAGTGGACCATCTCATCCAGAGATACGAAAACGATCATCACCCTGAGGAACACGACAGCAATCAATATCAAGGAACTGAAAGAAGAAGAGAGAATTAAGAAAGCAGTAGTGGTTGGCTACCCACTTGAAATGCCTGAAAGCCACCTAACGAGCGCAGCCAATGTGACAGCTGCGATTAGAATGAAGAATAAACAAGGTATACTTACCAAGGCTGTACTAGTCACCTTCGTAGGACCATCCCAGAAAGAGTTGATCTGGGAGTGTTCGGGAGATATGGGGTGAAAACTTACTACCCGGAACCCCTAAGGTGCTTCAAGTGCCAGAAATTTGGGCACCATAAGAGCCAATGTCAGGCAAAGCAAGAGACCTGTGCAATATGCAGCAGGAAACATCCAACTGAAGACTGCATTGCCAAAAGGAAAGCAGGGGAGACCACAACACCGAAGTGCCCCAACTGCGGCAAGGCACACATCGCCATGGCTGGGGATGCCCGGAGAGACTGGCAAGAGTAAAGGCCGCTCTGCCCAAAGAAACCAGAAGAGAGAGGAGCTGTCAAGAGGAAGGGCAGCACCAAAACCTCAGCCCAGAAGAAGGTTCTATACCAGGGAGGAGCTGGAGGAATCAGGAGGGAAGCAGGATTCAGCAGGAAACGGAACAGCTCCAGGTCTGCATCAAGAAGACCTTCCCCCCCACCCAGCAAACAAATCACAGGCACCTAAGCCATTGCCCAAGGTCGATATACATCAAACAGTCGATCTCACAGGGACAGATTGACAGACTTCTCCAAAACGCATCATAAAGGGAGACATCAATGCAGAAACTATCCAAGAGTGCATAGATGTACTTCTTAAGAGCTTCTCATCAAAGGAGCTTCCAAGTCCCCCCCCCCTCTCACTAGCCAGGAGGCTGCGACCCGCAGGAGGCAGCGACCCAAGCTGCACCAAAACCCACTCCTCAAACCCCCTCACCTCTACCTTCCACATCCGCCCTCAACCCCTCACCTTCCACATCCTTTGACCAAATAAACCACACCCTCAACTCATCCAACTCACCCTCATCATCACCATCAACCACTGAAGGCATGACAGAGGGAAACTGGAATACAATTCGCACCAGGGACCCAGACATTCTCCTCAACGTACCAATCATGCTGAAAATCATCAATTGGAACGCTGGTGGAATAAGGACAAAGGCAGCTACACTAATTGCAGTCTGCAAAACAGAAAATGGTGGACATCATTCTACTGCAAGAAACCATGCTAACAACTGGGACAAAGTTCAGAATAACTGGTATAATGTTCTACACAACCCATGCGTAGGCACAGACAGAGGATTGGCAATTCTCGTCAAGAATTCAATCCAACAGCAAGAACACACAACCCAATTCCCTGTGGCAACAATGTGGAAACCCTAGCGTGAGAATCACACTGCTAAACCAGAGGATAGATATATACAACATATATAGAAAACTACATAGAGAAGAACCAGGAGAACTGCAGCTCACACAACTCTTCGCACATGCAGCAGAATCACCAACAATTATATGTGGGGACTTCAACGCGCATCACCCTCTGCTATCATCCCCATCGGCCACAAACCAACCTGGAGAGCACATAGCCTTCTCTCTAGATGAGTTTGAAGGAGTGTCACTACTCAACTCAGGGCAACCTACACACATAAGAGGAGGCAGATTAGATTTGACATTTGCCACAACAACAATCAGACACCTAACAAGGTGGCAAGTACACACGACATTAATGAGGCGACCACTTTGCCACAGTAACAGAGCTGGAGATGCAGCAACTACCCGCCAATACCGCCCACCCCCTCCGACATGGAACCAAGACCTAGCAGATTGGGTTGTGTTTCGTCTAGCCCTCGAAGAGTGGGCAGCACAATACACACCTCCAGAAGACATAGATCAGCTAGAAAAAGATCTAGTTGAGGCTTATACACAATGCTGCAAACAGGGCAATGCCCATGAGAGTAGGAAGAAGAGACCACACCTACAAAGACTCCTGGTACTACTGCCCAGAAGTAAGAAGACTGAAAACCCTACTGAACAGGGTAACAAAAATTTATAGGAAAAGAAGAACAACAGAAAACAGGGAACTATACAAGCAGTCAAAAATGAGTTCAACAGCAGCTGCAAGAGATAAGAATTGAAAAGTGGATGGAATGGTGTACAAAACTATCACAGTACACATCTCTCTCGAGCATGGAAGGGTGGCTGAAACAGAGTAGCGGAAAGAAGAGAAACACCGTAGCAAACTCACCCTCACCCACTAGAAGAAGCGGAAAGACTGGCAACATCCTTCCCAGCCAATAGGACTAGCTCAGGTAACCTCTCCCCTGAAACAAGAAGAATTCAGGATCAACTAGCACCGATCGATGGGAGGAGATCGATGCGGCCTGCCACAGACCAGACGATACTGACATCCCTTACACAGTAGAGGAACTGAAAGCAGTTTTAAAGTTGGCAGAGACACAGCACCAGGAGCAGACAGGATAAACCTAACACCATGATCAGCAAAATGGGTCCTGCAGGAGAAACAGCCTTTTCGAGAATCCTGAACAAAACACACATCGAGCACACAAGACCACAAAACACCTTGGCGGCAGCAAGACACGCAGCCAATCCCCAAACCTAAAGATCCAGAGAACCCAAGACCAATCGCATTGGTGTCATGCATTGAGAAAACTGGAGAAAAAATGGTACTAAATAGAATGAAGTACAAGATTGTCCACTGCACAAGCAGCTATATGCATATCAGGAAGGAGTCGGAACTACAGAGTGCATAACGGATGTTCTCAGCTATATAAATCAGAAGAAGGCCACAGTAGTCTTCATAGATTTTGAAAAGGCTTTTGAACTAGCCAGTCAGCAGCAATACTACAATCAGTAGTAAGGAAGGGAGTCCAAGGACACTTACTAGCCTGGACAAAAAACTACGTGCTGAGAAGGCAGGCAGAGTAAAATTCCAAGGAGTGATGTCACATTCCACGACTTGGAAAATGGCACCCCTCAGGGCAGGAATTCTGAGTCCATTTTATTTAATATACTAATGGAGAATATAGCCTCCCTGCAGCTTCCAGAAGGCGTAGAAATCTTCATCTATGCCGATGATGTGTGTGTAGTAGCAAGGGGAGCTGTTGAGTACCAGAATGCAAAGGGCACTCAATGACATCAACAATAAATCAAATGAGCTAGGTGGCCTAAAAATAAACATAAATAAAACAAAGGCCATGACAATAAAAGCCCACAGACCGCTGCAACCACTAACAATAGGAGCTGAGCCCATAGAATGGGTAGACAGCTACATGTACCTAGGAGTTGTCATAGATCAGCAGCTAACTTTCAAGGAAGAAATCAAGTACTTGAGAGAAAGAGCAAATGCAAGACTTGCTGCCATGAGATACATGTCATCCCTGAAGGAGGGTAGCAAATGAACACATACAAAGGAAGTACTACCTAGCCTGCACCAGAACATTGTGGACTATGCTGCACCCACTCTGATAAGGCTGACAGAGGCTCAGAAAGAATCACTGGAGTCATTCAAAACAATGCAATGAGACTCATGCTAGGAGCACCTACATGGACAAGGCTGTGCAACCTCAGGCTTGAAACTAACCTGCCAAAGCTAGAGGATAGGATTGCACAGCGAAATGTAAGCACAATGGCCAAGATGTTCCTCTCAGAAAGAGACTCCATCTCTAAGAAAAGAGCAAGAGAGGAACTTGCCAAAACACCCACAGATTTTCAAACTTCGAGTTCCTATGGTAAGGACCAAAGTGACAAACATCAAAAGTCTAGGCATGGCAGAAACACTGCTGCAACTAGGTCCAGACACAACACAGGGCACACAACAACTACCACCCTGAAGAAGGACACTACAATATACAAATACACAAGCCTGCCAAGAGCAAAAGAGGACTGCACAGGAGAAGAGCTAAGAGCGGCAGCCTATGAAGCAATCAGAAACACTGAGATCATAGGGGCACAAACATACTACATGATGGCACTGTAGATCCTGAGAATCAAACTACGGGAGCTTGCAGTATATTCAAGAAACTTCACAGCCTGCTGGAGGACCTCCAACCACGCCTCCACTATGCAGACAGAGTTAACAGCAATAAGACAGGCACTGCTGTACTCACTGGAGAATGAAGTAGGGCCTGTAATCATCCACACAGACTCAAAGTCCTCAATGCAAGCCCTGCAACAACAGAAAATTAAAGAAAATAAGGCACTGCTGGCTGGAATTAAAACACTGCTACTCCAGCACAGCGAAAGAGGAAGACCTGTCACCTTAAACTGGATACCCAGTCACATAGGAATTCCAGGCAATGAGAGGGCTGATGAGCTAGCCAAAAGTACAAAACACATTGACAGAGTGCAAGTACATATACAACCTGCACTGCAACAAGTCAAAAATGCAATGAAACCCACTCTGCAAAGAAAAATTGATAAATGACCATCGTGAGTGGGTAGAAAAGAACTCACCGTCTGCCAGATGGTATAAGAAATCGACTGGTCTAGTGCCTCCTCCCATAGACAGGCACACGACCAAGAAAACTTGCTGTGATCATCCACAGACTCAGGCTAGGATATAAAGCCTGCTGGGAAATTGTGGAAAACAGTGTCAGACCATGTGAACACTGTCAAGAAGAAACACAGCAACCACTCCTTCACTACCTGCTGGAATGCAGAGAAACAGCACAGCTAAGAGTGCAGCACAAAACAACAATACCTGCACAAGATGCTGAGCATGCATCTGCCACAGTCACAAAGACAATCATGAAAACTTAGAAGAGCATGCCCAGGTGCTCTACAACCTACCTCCACCAAGGTAATCAAACTAATAAAATCAATCACCCTCATCACATCCCCTCATTGTAAGGCTCTATCCACATCATCCACTATCATTCTTTTAAACAACTTTACCTCCAACTAACTAAAATCCTCCCGCGCAGGGACCCAAGGGAGTAAAGGGTTGGACAACCCCACCTGCACCGCTTCTCCGATTTTCGAAAGCCTTACACTCATTCAAACTTCTTCTATAATATGACATGATGGCCCTCTCTTACTGACACCATCATCCTTCCCCTGTCCACTCCTATCTCTACAACTAAAGATATTTCCAATTTCAAAAAAAACTAACCATGTACCTAAAGAATCTTTTCAGATCACCTACGGGCGAACAAGGGAAAGGCCCGTGCCAACAAGAATAAAGTGTTGGCTTAATACAACAACAACAACAACAACCCATTTCAATCAGTTCAAGCTCACCTTTCCTTGAAAATGAACCGATGATACGGTTGGAAACGTGGAATTCCGTTACACCCTTAGACTAAGATTTGTTAACCACTTTTGTTATCATATCAATAAATTATTATTTTTAGAAAACATTTCTTTCACCGAGATATGAACATCGGCCAGCTATTAGCAAATATCAGCCCTGATGAGAAGAGAATAATAAGAAGAATTGAAAAGACCATATATAAAATCAATTCCACTGATGCTGCCATCATCTTTAACAAAACATATTATTATTATTATTATTATTATTATTATTATTATTATTATTATTATTATTATTATTATTATTATTATTATTATTATTTTTATTTATCTATTATTTATTTATTTATTTATTTTTTTATCTATCACAGTCCTCCAATTCGACTGGGTGGTATTTATAGTGTGGGGTTCCGGGTTGCATCCTGCCTCCTTAGGAGTCCATCACTTCTCTTACTATGTGCGCCGTTTCTAAGATCACACTCTTTTGCATGAGTCCTGGAGCTACTTCACCCTCTAGTTTTTCTAGATTCCTTTTCAGGGATCTTGGGATCGTGCCTAGTGCTCCTATGATTATGGGTACAATTTCCACTGGCATATCCCATATCCTTCTTATTTCTATTTTCAGATCTTGATACTTATCCATTTTTTCCCTCTCTTTCTCTTCAACTCTGGTGTCCCATGGTATTGCGACATCAATGAGTGATACTTTCTTCTTGACTTTATCAATCAACGTCACGTCTGGTCTATTTGCACGTATCACCCTATCTGTTCTGATACCATAGTCCCAGAGGATCTTTGTGTGATCGTTTTCTATCACTCCCTCAGGTTGGTGCTCGTACCGCTTATTACTGCAAGGTAGCTGATGTTTCTTGCACAGGCTCCAGTGGAGGGCTTTTGCCACTGAATCATGCCTCTTTTTGTACTGGTTCTGTGCAAGTGCCGGACATTCGCTTGCTATGTGGTTTATGGTTTCATTTTTCGTATTGCACTTCCTACATATGGGAGAGATGTTATTTCTGTCTATCGTATTTTGAACATATCTGGTTCTGGCCTGATCTTGTGCCGCTGTTATCATTCCTTCAGTTTCTTTCTTTAGCTCTCCCCTCTGTAGCCATTGCTGTGTCATCGCTGGCTAGTTCTATAGTCTGTCTCATGTATTGTCCGTGCATTGGTTTGTTGTGCCAGTCCTCTGTTCTGTTTGTTATTCTCCTGTCTCTGTATATTTCTGGGTCTTCGTCTACTTTTAATAGTCCTTCTTCCCATGCACTCTTTAGCCACTCGTCTTCACTGGTTTTTAGATATTGCCCCAGTGCTCTGTTCTCGATGTTGATGCAGTCCTCTATACTTAGTAGTCCTCTCCCTCCTTCCTTTCGTGTTATGTATAGTCTGTCCGTATTTGCTCTTGGGTGTAGTGCTTTGTGTATTGTCATATGTTTCCTGGTTTTCTGATCTATGCTGCGGAGTTCTGCCTTCGTCCATTCCACTTTTTTTGCGCTGTATCTGATTACTGGCACTGCCCATGTGTTTATGGCTTTTATCATATTTTCGGCGTTGAGTTTTGACTTGAGTATCGCCTTGAGTCTCTGCATATATTCTTTCCTGATCATGTCCTTCATATCTTGGTGTTTTATATCCCCTCCTTCCATTATTCCCAGGTATTTGTATCCAGTCTCATCTATGTGTTTGATGTTGCTCCCATCTGGTGGCTTTATCCCTTCAGTCCTTGTTACTTTGCCTTTTTGTATGTTGACTAAGGCGCATTTTTCTATTCCAAACTCCATCCTGATGTCCCCTGATACAATCCTTACAGTCTGGATTAGGGTATCTATTTCCTTGATGCTCTTACCATACAGCTTGATGTCGTCCATGAACATCAGATGGTTGATTCAGTTGCCTCTTTTCTTGAGTTGGTACGGCATCCATCTTTGTAGTACTTTTGTCATGGGAATCATGGCTACTACGAAGAGTAGTGGGGACAGTGAGTCGCCCTCGAAGATCCCTCTCCTGATATTAACCTCTGCTAGTCTTATTCCAGAGCTTGTAAGTATTGTATTCCAGTTGCGCATTGTATTTTTGAGGAAGATGATGGTGTTTTCCTCTGCCCCATATATTTTCAGGCATTCTATTAGCCATGTGTGTGGTATCATGTCGAAGGCTTTCTTATAGTCTATCCATGCCATGCTTAGGTTGGTTTTCCTTCTCCTACTGTTCTTCATTACCATTTTGTCTATCAGGAGCTGGTCTTTTGTGCCCCTACACTTCCTTGTGCATCCTTTCTGTTGGTGGGATGGTGTTTGTCTCCTCTAGGTAGTTGTTATAGCCTTTCACTAATGATACTGTTAGTAACTTCCACATTATTGGTAGGCAAGTGATAGGTCTGTAGTTACTGGCTATATTTCCCTTACTCTTGTCTTTTCATATTAAGGATGTTCTTCCTGTGGTCATCCATTTGGGTGCATGGGGATTTGAGATACAATGCTGGAGTTGTTCTGCTATTCGTGGGTGTAGGGCCTTGAAGTTTTTGAGCCAGTATCCAGTTGGGCATTTTCTTTAGTTGGTGTCTGACTGTGTCTGTCGTGATGTCAGTGAATCTTTGTTTTATTCTCCCTGTTTCTTCAGCCTCGACTTCCTGGAGCCATGTTGCATGTCTGTTGTGTGATACCAGATTGCTCCATATGTTTTCCCAGAGTCTCTTACTTGGTTCGGCTTCAGGAATTTCTTGGTGGTTGTCTTCCCCTCTTAGTTGGCTGTATAGTCTTCTCTGGTTGGTTCCGAATAGTTTGTTCTGTTGGTATCCCTTATTCCTGTTCATGTACCGTTGGATCTTATGTGCTTTGGCCTTAAGCCTCTGTTTTTACATCTTCTATTGTTGTTTGTTTAGTCCCCTCTCTTGTACTTTGTATTTCTCGTCGAGTTCCTCCCTTGTTTTCTTGCTTCTTAGCCTTTTTTCTGCCATCTCTTTCAGTTTACTCAAGTCAGATCTCATCACCATGATTTGCTTTTCCAGGTGCCTTTTCCAAGGAGGTTGCTGTTTTGGTTTCTGTTGGGTTGGTTGTGCTGGTGGTGTTGGTGTTCGAATCCCCATCAGTTCTGCTACTAATCTTGCTCCTGCATATGTCAAGTTATTTGTTTCTGTGATACTGGTGGTGTGTATTGTGCCCATTATTTCATTGATCTCACTTGTTTTCTCCCTTAATTTCTTGGTGTTGTAGGCTTTCATGGATGGATCTTTGTTCTCTCCGTATCTGGCTCCATCCATTGTCGAATCTTTTCTACCCAATCCGTCTTCTCGGTTATTTCGTCGGTGTTTCTTCGTGTGTCGTTGTTTGATACCTCATCATCCCTGTCGTCTTCTGTGGCATCGTCTCTCAGTTCGTCTTTGTGTAATTCGTTGTTGTGTGACATTTCCCTTTCCAGTTCTTCTCTTTCTGTTGGGGAGAGCCAGTTCTTTTTCTTTATGTTCCTTTCTTGGTCTGCCCACCTCTGCTCTGTTTGGGGGGTGTTATTCCTCTCATTCCAGATGTTGACCAACCTTCTTCCATATCCTCTCTCCATCGGGTTGCTTCTGATGTAGCATCTCCATATTTCCTTATTTTCTTCTCTTGTCCATTTCTTCCTTTGGTTTGCTTCTGTAGCTCCAATCTCAGGCAGTTGGTTACTGTCGTTGTGGTGGTCAGTTGCTGGATGACGACCTCCAAGTACCTGACCGTCTTCCCCTTCAATTGGGTTGAATACCTGGCTGCCGGACGAAGCTCTCTGTTGCCAGAGGTTCCATTTACGTACGATTTCCACTGGCATATCCCATATCCTTCTATTTTTCTATTTTCAGATCTTGATACTTATCCATTTTTTTCCCTCTCTTTCTCTTCAACTCTGGTGTCCCATGGTATTGCGACATCAATGAGTGATACTTTCTTCTTGACTTTGTCAATCAATGTCACGTCTGGTCTGTTTGCACGTATCACCCTATCCGTTCTGATACCATAGTCCCAGAGGATCTTTGCCTGATCGTTTTCTATCACTCCCTCAGGTTGGTGCTCGTACCACTTATCACTGCAAGGTAGCTGATGTTTCTTGCACAGGCTCCAGTGGAGGGCTTTTGCCACTGAATCATGCCTCTTTTTGTACTGGTTCTGTGCAAGTGCCGGGCATTCACTTACTATGTGGTTTATGGTTTCATTTTTCGTATTGCACTTCCTACATATGGGAGAGATGTTATTTCCGTCTATCGTTCTTTGGACATATCTGGTTCTTAGGGCCTGATCTTGTGCATTATTATTATTATTATTATTATTATTATTATTATTATTATTATTATTATTATTATTATTATTATTATTATTATTATTATTATTATTTTGAATGAATTGTAATTTCAACAACTCAACATATAAGCAAACGTTCTAATGGTTTTTGGAGGCATCACTCAATAATCTCAATGCAGATATTTTTATCTTAACACAGAACCATTATGTTTTTGCCGCCAATTGGCTCACGTGGAAGTTTTTACGTTGGGGCCAAGGAAAAAAAATGTGCACGTATTTTTTCACGACACCCACCATGCTTTAACTAAAATGAGAAGAATGAATTTTATTCTGAGTTCTTTTACGTTAAAATGACTAAAGGCTGGAGAGTTTGCTTGAGAAAAGGGTTTATCCTTAGCCCGAAGGGTGCCGTGAAGAGGGTTGTAGCAAGACCACCGAGATATCTCGGTGGCCTTGGTTGTAGTGGGGAAGGCTATATTGCACACGAGCTGATGCACAGAAACCACAGCTGACTAATTCCTAATCTTTAATCTATGATTGCTTCTCTGGAATGAGGCGTCTGATTAAGGAATTAAGAAGTTGCACAGAGGGTGTTTCGAATTGAACAATTTACGTTACACTTTACTTAAATGCTTCGCAACATGGAACAGCACAAAATAACAAGGTCATACAGGTCTCACTGTAGTATATCGCACAATGAAAAGTTGTGTGCATGTGTGTGTGTGTGTGTGTGTGTGTGTGTGTGTGTGCGCTTGCGCGAGGTAAAAGGCACACAGTACAATCTATGGTTGTATAGGTACTACTCACAGATATAGATAAAAATACTGAAGCCAACTGATCTTTTTAACTGACTCTCAAAGAAAGGCTAATTTCATGGGCCATGCTTTTCTCTTATAAGAATGAGAAACAGACAGAAAACTGTACAAAGATCTTACTTTCTAGGAAATAAACGTTCAGGAACTAGATGCATATCCTCATCCATCACTCAAATCTAAGCATACGTTCCTCGGAAGAGGCAGACAAGTAAACAAAACGCGACCCGATGTCATAACCGTTTTAGAATATAAAAAGTTGCGTTTCTCCCAAGAGATCATAGCAAATGGATGGTAGGCCCGCCTAGCCTAGAATGTGGCAGAACAGTGCTATTGGGTTTCTTCCACGGTAGATATATTTGTTGATACCTCATTGGTTTCTCCACAGAAACCGTTGATAAGAAATGTTGTCTGTTGAACCTCCCATATGAGAGGTGACAAAGGACCGGGATTCTGGGGCGAAGAACTGGGAAGAAAGAAGAAACGACGCAGCTCTTGAAAGAGTGCGCCTTTTGATCCCTGTGAAACCCATGATTGCAACGATGACTCCGATGGTGATGCATGTCCAGCTGATTTAGATTTCAAGACAAGCGGGGAGAGAGAGAGAGAGAGAGAGAGAGAGAGAGAGAGAGAGAGAGAGAGAGAGAGAGAGAGAGGGTTAATTTACGTGAGTCATCTAGGTTTAAATCGCTCTGTGGCCTTCGCTGCGAGCATGTTCACACTATCATTTGTCTTGAAAGCAATTCTGTTCACACAGGACTGTCTTTTTGTCTGCACTCGAAGCATGACACACATCAGTTAAATCTTGAGTAATACCTCGTGAACATAGAGCTACAGAATTCTGTTACAATTCAAGGGCCCATAAAAACACCTATATATATACTGTATACATCCGTGTGAGTGTGTGACTTTATGCTTTAATTTACAATAAGGTTTATAGAACGGGCGAGAGAGTTAAAGCAAGGGGAGGAGAACAAATACGAAATGATTACTTCTCATTTACAGTTACAGAGGGTCGCAAGATGTGCTCAGGTCACCGCTCCGCCCAGTGTTCATTCCTCTGGGCTGCTGATTAAATTTTGCGGACTGCGTTTTTGGGGTTTCGACTTTCCTGTTTCTCAATGACAGCCATCAATTATTCAAACACCGAAAGACTTATTCTATTTAGTCTAATCTCTCTGTGACAATGTATAATTCAGGAACAGAGGCAAGAACAATAATTCCTCTGTGCTAAGCAGGGCGGGATTAAAGGGAGGGCAACAGGGGACATAGCCCCAGGGCTCCCACGAAAAGGGGCCCCCACAGAAAGAGGTGATTTCCATGACCCATTATACATTTTTTCACTTTTTGGGTTTTCATTTTCTTTTTACCACCTTAGTGACCTTTTGTTTTCTGTTACCTTTTCATTTTTGATAACCTCTTTTCAATTTCTTTCCTCACTTTATCTTGTATTTTCTTTCCCTTAAATAAAAAAGAAGCGTATTGATAAAGCTATATCACTTTGTTCATGTTATCTATTATTCTATTAGATCACTATACTCTGTTTTTTTCCATCTGTCCACCCGCCTGTGGTGCTCGCGAATGGTAACACTGCGTCCCAGTCTTTACATAGTTACATTCAGCTTACATTCAACAATAATAACAATATCCCATTTCGAATGTTAACGATGTAATTCGCACGCAGTAAATTATTAAAACACTTTTCAGTTACAAATGTACACCCAGATATCCTTTTATTTACCTAAAACTTACACATAGCGTAACTATTTAAAGCCCGGGACGCAGTGTTACCATGCGTGAGCACCACAGGCGTGTGGACAGATGGAAAACACCGAGTATAGTTATGCTAATAGAACTATTGCACTGACAATTATTTAGAAGTTTAGAATTACATAAATTGAAAGGAGCAACTGCCATTTTAATAAAAAAAAAAAGCAGAAGGGGAGTAAGAAGTAGTCTCTTTAATGAAAGTTGAAAATTCGTAAATACACTGTCAGCTTACGCTATGCGTAGTGCTTTTGTTTACTGTTATTTCTTGTTGTCAGTCGAGTGACTCGAGTCCGACATTTGGAGCTGTGAATCCAGTGGTTATGAAGGGGTGTGAAGTTGAATTTTATTTTGTGAAATTGTTTCATATACCTAACAATAACGTTCTTTGTCCTGTTTGGTGTCCACGCTTACTCCGGTGTTTCAAAGTAAGTTATATCGAATTTTGCTTGTTTAATGAACTTACTTTGGCTGTCTTTTGGGGGGTTGCAGTGACATTAAGGTACGCTAATAGTCCTACTGGAATTTTTTTTGTATAGCCTACTCTATTTTTATTAATATTTCTAATTTCCCCCTTGATTTTCCATTGATTTCCTGTTGACATGCATTTATAGGTGTCGAAAATTCGTTTTATCTTATCATTAAAAAGTAGACTTAAAAAGTAGTTGTTGCTGGAGGCAAATAGAAATGATACCTGATCACAATAATAAGCAGTCCACAATATCTTTAACTTCAGCTGTTCCAAAAGTTGCTTTAACTTCATTATATGATGTACTACTACTACTACTACTACTACTACTACTACTACTACTACTACTACTACTACTACTACTAGTACTGATAATAATAATAATAATAATAATAATAATAATAATAATAATAATAATAATAATAATAATATGGTATAAATAGGTTGTTGGGGATTCGACCAACATTATCGCAAAAGGAGGGTTGGGGAGGGGGCATTGACTGGCGAGGTATGACTTTATGACATGATAGGTGGTAAGACGCGAATTCTTAGATTCAATCCTATATTCAACAGAAAGCGAATATAATTTTTTCCCCTCCCTCACTGAAAGGGCAAAAAACATGAAATGTAAGAGATGTGAGCCAAAAATTAACTAACCTAACCTTGTCAATGAATTGGCTAGTTTTGCCCCCACAACCCCCTTAGTAATTTTTATGTGCACTAGCCTAACCATGAACACTGACCTAACCACCTGACTTGTCACTGAATTGGTTAGTATCTAGATGGGGGACTTCGCCCTCCATGCCCCCTTATATCAGTGGGGGCTTCAACCCCCAAAACACCCTTTGTGATTTTTACACCCCCTTAATTTTTTTCCTACCCAGGTGGTCTGCTCCCGACCCCAGTAGGAGGCTGTAAATTATAGAAAATTGACGAGCACTGCCTGGAAGACAGTCTGTCGGACTGTCAAGACCTCCTGGAAAAAGATGAGTGATAGACATAAAACTCCACGTACATACGAAAGTGGTGCAAAGAAACGTTTCGCAAAATGTCTCAAGTACGTGATGAAAAACATCTTGAAGCATGTCAAAAGTACCCCTAATAAACACCTACTTCGACCTTGCTGCCATAAAACAGCTTGTTGAAAATGCTTTAGAGCCGTCAAAAAAGGCATCAACAAGTAAATTAATTATAGAAACTGAAACCCCATCTTCAGAAAAGGCAGAGCCTTTGGACATATATATCTTCAACTAGCTCTACACCAGTGTGTGAAGTCGACACTATTTTCCAGGGTGAACATGAACATAAGGACCCACAGGAACATGAGGAAGATGTTGCTATGGAAAAGGTCAGTATGAAAAATGAAAATCAAGGTTTTGAGACTGATGTTGGTTTATGGCCTAAGTCTTCTACAGAAGAAATGATAGCTTTTTGGGCAAAGAAGGGATCAAGTGAATTACAACATTGTGGTGAACAGTTACTGGATAAAGCTTCAAAACTCCAAGATCAGGTGAGAGGGAAGAGTGGAATTCATTACTCACGTAAATGTTAACGAAGTTTGTTTCAGAGGAAAACACCGAAAAAATTCCAAATTAATCTTTCATGGCTCTGTTTCACTCCAACAACTGGCAAAGTTTGTTGTTTTCCCTGTAAGCTTGTTCATTCAGGATCTGAAAAGGGCAAATGAGCCACTGATGGATTTTGTGACTGGAAGCATGAAAATGACAGGATAGCTGATCGCGAGAAATCGAAGCGCCATCTAGAATCCATCATTACTGTAGCCAATTTAGGGAAAGAACATGGCAGAATAGATCAAGAATTTTCAAAGCCAGTAGCTCAATTGCAAGAATACTGGTGTAAACTTCTTACACGTATTGTAAGTACAATTAAATTTATCGCTGAGCGAGGACTAGCATTCAGAGGCACTAATGAACTGATTGGTTCTCCGTCAAATGGGAATTTTTTTGGTCTACTGGAACTCCTATCAGAGTATGATCCATTTCTTGCAACTCACATCAAACTGCATGCAAATAAAGGACGAGGTCACACAAAATATCTCTCCTCTACAATTTGTGAAGAAGTAATTGGAATAATGGGCGAACATGTACTGCAAAAAATAATATCAAGAATCAAAAAGTCGAAATATAATTCTATTTCTCTTGATTCAACCCCAGATGAGGGTCACATTGATCAACTAACTTTAGTCATATGCTAAATGGAAGACACATTGCCAAAAAAAAGGTTCCTTGACATTCATGGACAATTGAGGTCACAAGGGTTCTGATATGGCCAAAGCCCTGTTTCATAAAATATTGATCTCAAAGATTGCAGAGGGCAATCCTATGATAATGCTGCTAATATGAGCGGGAAGTATAAACGAATGCAAGCCCTCATCAAAGACAGCAGCGCCTCAGCGGCGTGGTTGGTATGGTATTAGCGCTCCACCTCGGTGGTCGCGGGTTCGATTCTCGGCCATTCCATTGAGGAGTGAGAGATGTGTATTTCTGGTGATAGAAGTTCACTCTCGACGTGGTTCGGAAGTCACGTAAAGCCGTTGGTCCCGTTGCTGAATAACCGCTGGTTCCATGCAACGTAAAAGCACCATACAACAACAACAACAACCTCATCAAAGACAAGAATCCATTATCAGAGTTTGTGCCATGCTTTGGACAGTCCCTTAATTTAGTGGGAAAGGCAGCAGCTAATACATGCTCTGCAGCTATTCACTACTTTGACTTTGTTCAACAAATTTATATGTTTTTCACAGCATCCACGGCATGCTATGCTATGCTCAAAGAAGAATTAACAAGAGCTGATAAGCAGTTGTATGTTCCCAAGTGACTAAATGAAACTCGTTGGTCTTGCAGAGCAGAGATGAGAGAGGCTCTTTGTGACATAATGACTGATGAGGAAAACAAGGATGTGGCTCGGAGTGAAGCATTTAATTTATATGAAAGAATGGGTAAATTATAAATAGCCATTTATGCTACATTTTGGAATGACATCCTAGAAATATTCAATGCAACAAACCATATTCTGCAAGATCCTAAAATGGTTCTCAGTACTGCAGTGAAAGCACTCAAGTCTTTGAAAAAAATTATTGAAACAAAGAGAGAAAAATATGAGGAATATGAAGCTGCTGGAATCAGAATGTTTGGAACAGAAGAGTATACTCAAGCTCGCCATTGTGTGAGGAATGTGCGTCTTAATCCACTTGATTATGGTAAAGCAGAGGATGCCCAGATGAGTCTCAAGGTAAAGTTTCGTGCAAACAGTTTCCTTCCAGTTATTGACGAAATTGTCCAATCTCTGAGTGACAGAATAGTTGCTTATGATGTTGTATGTGAGCGCTTTGGATTCCTCTATCGCCTAGAAGATATGGATGCTGATGAGATCAATTCAGCCCCAGCTAGTCTTGTGAGTTTTTACAAAGGTGACCTAGAGTCCAGTCGCAAAGATGAACTCGTTCATTTTGTTGATTTGGTAAAACTCGACAGAAAAGACAATTAAAAAATTCCAAAATAACTCTACTTCTACAAAATTCTTCTTGATAGTGGCTTACAGTCAAGTTTTCGTAATGTTGAAATCTTGAGAATCTATTTAGTATGAATGGTGTCCAATTGTAGTGGTGAAAGGTCATTTTCCAAGATGAAAATAATAAAAAAACCGACTGAGAACGTCAATGAGCCAGAGTTGTCTTTCATGGCTGGCTATAATAGAAAGTGATATTCTTCGGGAAATAGATTTTCAGACAATAATTACAACTTTTGCCTGTCAGAAAGCACGTAAACCTGCTCTGTTCCTGTAAATTAGTTAAATAATAATAATGTAGAAGCTTCCTTGGTGTTTCCTTAGCTACAGTACTTCCTATATGTGGAGACTATATATTCTATAATACCTACTTAATCTGGATACAAAGAGTTCTTCATTTTTTGCCAATAATAGTCCTCACTGTAACCCAGATTTGCCCAGGTGGAAAATGCTCACTGTACTCGCCCCTCCACCTCACTAAATAAAAAATAAGAAAATAAAATAAGTAAATCAACTGGATGTGGGGACCCCACAAATGATGTGGCCCAGGGCCCCACAGCTGTGGATCCGGCCCTGGTGCTAAGGACTCCCACCAAGGTCTGGAAATTGACTCTGGATGACGACGCTCAGTTCACTTAGCAAAATGACTCACTTCACTTAACATAAGAATGACTCCAATGTGAAGGAATGCAACTGAGTTAATCATTAAATCACCTTAAGAAATCGGGATACAAAATGACACTCGGAACAACTGAATCAGAGGTTATTCTTATGATTTAAGCATCAAGAATTATTGGTACCGAAATGAATCAAAGATTAAAGAATATTGATATTACTGAAAACAACACTGTGTTAAAAAGCTTTGAAATTCTAGGAATTTCTAAAAACTTTTCATAATACGGTAATTTTAGAATGTTATGCTTACTAAATTAAGTTTGTCATTAGTTAAATAAAATGTTTTTCTAGCTCTTTTCCATGCCACATCTACAAAATTACTTGGGTATTCAAGTTTCAAGGCAATATCATAAACAGTTTTAATCTCGCGTCAATAAACTGCGGGCTACAGACACGTAAAGCCTTTAGGAACATTCCAGAAAAAAACCGAGAATTTAACATTTTGATGGTGATTGGAGTAATAACGAACAAAAGAGGGAATGTTAGTTGATTTTCGAAAGACTGAAAAGGTGAAATTTCTATCATTTCTATGAACTGTTACATCAAGAAACTTGGAATTACAATTTCTTTCTTCCTCTACATAAATTTTTATAGAAGGAACTAAATTATTGAGATTAATAAGGAATTCCTGGAGATTTTCGTGAACTGGCCAAATACAAAAAATATCATCCACATACCTAAACCATGTAACTTTTTGGGGCAAAAAATTCCTTGTAAATATTGCTAAGGACAGGAGATAAGGAATTACTACTATCTTTGATACATAACCTTAGTTAAAGGAATATCATGACGTTCTAATTCATCCTCCAAAAATTCAGGTCAAGCAGTGGTTCTCAAGCTGGGTTCGCGGTCCTCTGGGGGCTGCTAAGGCGCCTCAGGGGGACCGCGAAGGGGTCACCAAATGCTATTGTTATATCATCCCCACACGTAGGCTATCATTAGGATTACTCTCACCATACATACGGTTTGCATTTAATACATGCTACCAAATGTTCTTTTGCTTGTGGAATATACTAGTCAAAATAGGAAGAAGCTTTATTCTTTACCACAATATGTCTCTCAATAGTTTTCTTATAAGAGATTAAAATGGCGAAAGAAAAAAGAAAAAATCGCTAGATATCGTTGGTACACATTGTACTATTCACCGCCAAGCATTGGTGATGAAAACCATCTTGAGGTTCTCGGCGAAGTGATTAAAGCAGTTGACTTTATTCAAGCGAACGCATATAACTCTCGTTTGTGTTCTCTCATTATACGAAGAAAGTGATAACGAATTTTACTCTCGCTTATTGCATTCACACATAAGGTGGCTTTCCAAAGGGAAAGTATTGAAGAGAGTTTTCGTTGTACGTGAAAAAATGCAGCAATTTGGTAGACACTAAGCCGTCTAGACATCCGCACAGAATTCTCTGATGTCCGTTTTAGGTAGATATTTTTGAACCCATGAATTCCCTCAATTTGTCGCTGCAAGGAAAAGCGATCACAGTGCTCCGTTGACAATAAAAAAAATGACCGCTTTCAAAATGAAGTTGGAACTATGCCACTCTAACCTAGAGAATAATAATTTTTCCCTACTTCCACAGTTAAATACATATATTGCTGAGAATGAGCTTAACGTCTAAGACGATACCATTGAGTTGATGAAACATATATCACTTCTTACTTTCCTAACATCCAAAATTTTGAAAAATACCATCAACAACCCTTTTGTACTCTCCATTAACGATCAGCCTTCGGAGGATTATTCAATACAAGAGCAATTTATTGAACTGATTAATGACGCAGGCGCAATACATGCTTTCCGTGAAATGTGCTGTAGTGATTTTTGGATTGAAAGGGCACATTCCTATCCCGGTGTTGCAAGATGGCTCTAAAAGTGCTGATTCCATTCGCAACCACCTACAGTCCAGGTGCCGGGTGTGGTTCTGTTGTAAGCCCCTAAGAGCTTTTGTGGGGTTGGCCAGCCTTTATATATAAGTATGCTGAGCTGGGTTAAAACTGCCCTATTCTTGCATTTACATTGCCTCCATTTCACCCGCTCAAAACTAGTGCTAAAATGCTTATTATAGAGATTTCAAAACCTGTTCTTATGCTCTTTCTTAAATGACGAAAACATTTTCAAAATCTTATCTGTATGTTACAATATGAGAGGAAGGAATGTGAATGATTTAAGGTAGACAGACAGAGAAGAAAGTTTTGAAATGACCCGTGCGAAGGGCTGCAAGTAATGGCACTGACTAACATGCCATTTTTATATTACCTCTTTTACATGTATTGTAAGGTTGACATCCATAGCGTGACGTAATTCATTATCCAGGATGCTGAGTGAGTGCTTTGGTGGCACATATTCTCTTCCTGTGAGTAGACTTACCATATTTATGCAAGGCTACTTACATTTGGGGATTCAGTTCTTTTGCCTTTGGCAGGTTCGAATCCTATCTCCTAATTGGCGCAGCTCTCGCTTCCAGTTTGGCTTCAGTTACCTCAATCTGTCGTTGCTGTTCTCTAATTGGCCCATAAATACTACTCGGGGTAGATCGTCGAGAGCTTCTTGTAAGTCGTCTCGACAGCCTCGGCTTGTTTTACTCGTCAGGACATGGAGTGCCATAAGTGCCAGGAGGAAGATTTAAACTAGTTTAAATCTTTTTGGTTACATACATAACCCACTGTGTACCAAGATTTGACCATTTTAAGATGGCAAAGGCTACCCTCATTTTTCTAAGAAGCCACCAATCGGCACATAGTCATTCTCAGATTGCATACTGGCCTCTGTGAATAGATAATAATTGATAAATGGCAGAACGTTATTGACAAGAAACACAAGAACAAGAAGAACGAGGAGAAAATGTTAACAACAATACCAAAAATTCTTACCACACCCGTCCAGGAGAGAGAGAGAGAGAGAGAGAGAGAGAGAGAGAGAGCGTAAACGCCTTTCCTATCGGCTAATCAACAAATATTTATGATTAATTACCTAAGATATTAGACTGCTTAGTGAAATGGCTGCTTGTGTTTATTAGTACGTAAATAAACTGAACAGATTGGTAGGAGTTTAAATGTTTCAATCGTCATTAACAGCTAGCAAAAAGAAAGCAAAGGAAAATTGAAAATATTAACCAATATATCTAAGTTAATTATCATTCATTTTCAATCGTATTTGTCATGAAATATTATGTTCTCAAAATTCACGCTCAGTATGGCAAATGGTCTCATTCACTGGTTGAGAACAAAATGCTTATTTTATTTCAGAAATGATATCTGTCTAACTGTCTATCTATCGACCTGTCTATCTAGAATTTTAGATGAAGTCAGCCTGGCTCTGGCACGGGGCGCTTGCTCTTCAGCAGAATTATACGTCTAACTTTCCACATATCTTTTGTGACAGGAAACATACGCCATTCCCGAAAGGCAGTGGCGGAAGCTAAGCAGGAATAAGCCAATTTGCCTGAAGAGAGCACAAGTGGAAAACGGCATGAATGACGTAGGGAGGGAAATAGCAGCCAGTCGGGGAACGTTTGTGGGGCTTTCACGCACACTCTACACGCACACACACGTATATACATACATATATATATACATACACACACACACACACACACACACACACACACACACACACACACACACACACACCAACACACACATATATATATATATATATATATATATATATATATTATATATATATAGATATATATATCTATATAATATTCGCGGCGGAATTCCAAGTGCTGCGGACCTGTCATGGTTCTTTGCATCGTTAGGCTATTATCCACTTAACTTTGATCGTTGTTTTACCTAGATAATTAGAGTGAATATTCCTCTCCTTCAAAGTGAGAGAGAGAGAGAGAGAGAGAGAGCATTTTATGTATGGAGGATTGTCTCCTCAAGCTATCTGTTTTTAGTGACAATATGTTGGCACGCATTTTTTGACAGCCGTAATCGAATGCGGTTATTAGTATTTCTATCTCTCTTTCTTTCACTCTCGTTTTTTTTCTTTTTGTCTCCCTTGATCTCTTCATCCACTTCCGTGAACCCATACGGGCGACTGACCACCCAGCACATAATTCATTCTTTGGGTCAACAAGATAACATGTCCAGGAGAGAGAGAGAGAGAAACCCTATGAGAGAACTACGAAGCAGTGTTTGTTGCGCTAATATGGAGCATTCCTCTTATTGCAATGGAGACGAAGTGGCGGCTGCCAGGCATCTAAAAGTTGCCAAGTATAACAATAAATGAAACTAGCAATGATCATGACCATCCTTAATTAAGTCATGGCCGATTAATTGCAGAATCAGTTTCGTTATGCCAGACCTTGCACATGTAGAGTACAATAATCTTAGTGAGTGCTTTGGGAAAGCGCTTTGATAAAATTCCACGAACATTTTATTCTATGACCAATTCAGTATAGAAATAATTTGTATATAAGATGTTTATAATAAAGTCGTATTAGAGGTTGCTTTTGAAACATCAAATGGAATGGATTCTGTTTTTCAACGTAATTTGAGTGGCAGGTAAATCGTCACGAGTCATTCGTTAAATGTTTAGGTTTTACGGCAAAGAAAACCGAGAGGAAAGGAGCGTTTGCATATAAAAATGATCAGCAATCTTATCATTTTGTGTACTGATTAGTTAGCGGAATGTTGTACAGAATGTCACTAATAAAACAAAGAAAGCCCTGCGTCATACTGATACGAACATTGTTACGATAAGCGGGACGATCCTAGTCTTTTGATCGTCTCAGACATCGCATTTATTTGCGCTGATAATCAAAGTAGCATTTTTTACTCGCCTCGTACATTAAAATGAATGTGATATCTTATCTTCTGAGGGCGATGAAAATCAAATTCCCTCGATTCAGAGAATGTGAGTCAATGTTTCTAAAATAAACATTCACATGACGTTGGTTATCGACATAATTATCACCGAGTGGTTGAAAATATTGCAGTTTGATGATGTTTACCATTTCAAAATAACTCGAAGGTTCCTCATTGGACGAGTCGTTTGCGTACACGCCTATCAATCTGGTAGCCCGAGTTCGCTCTCCGCTGCTGCCAATGTGGAACCGAGAAATTTATTTCTGGTGTTTAGAAATTCATTTCTCTATATAATGTGGTTCGGGTCCCACAACAAGCTGTAGGTCCCGTTGCTGCTGAGTAGCAATTGATTCCTGGCCACGTAAAGAAAATCTAATCCTTCGGCCTCCCTTGGAGAGCTGTTAATCAGCTCAGTGGTCTTGTTAAACTAAAATACAATTAATTTTTGCTTGGCAAAACTAGACGAGCCGCATGGAAATTTGCACCAGATTATCATAAATCTCTGACGCACTTTCTTTCATAATCATGAATGATTTGCTTCTCCTCCGGGTAGTGTTAAAGCTTACACGACTAGGTAGAGGAATGAAACCATGTAATGAGAACACGTTTCATGCAGCTTGAATTTTTTTAACAGCTTTTGTAAACGAAAGGGAAAAATGACCAGTTGCAACGAATGCAGCAAAGTGTGCGGGGTCGTTGGTTGGAGAGAGGGACTTATAAATGGTCAAGTTATGCACACACCATAGAAGGCCGTACACTAGATCAGTCCGTGAGAATGAAAATACTGCCAGAGTTTGTTGCAATGAATCAGAAGCTCAGTGAACGACGCCTCGCTCTACGGAGGACGGCCCTGCGCCGCCGCTCTCCTCAGTGGCGCTCTGGAGAGACCTCGTCTCGATCCTGGACTGACAGTTTCTTCTCGAAGTTTCAGTTTCAGTCGTCATCTCAGAGACCTCTGAGGAACTCGGCAGGTGGAGGGCGATGGTGACATATTATCTTCCCTTATTCGCCCTGCTTGAGTTACTTTCACTGCAGAGAAACCGCCAAAAAATACTGAAGATTTTCGTCTCGTTTTTACTCTAATAGAATTGCATTCGTGTTTCTTTGTGCGCTTGCATTTCTGTTATACACTTCTCTGCATGACTTTTGCTATGTGTCAGACTTGCTTTTAGTTATATAATGTTTTTCCTTAACTATCGAAAGCGTTTTCATTTCGTAACATTAATTCCATATCAGGTGTCTCCGAGAGGTGTGTGAAATAAAGTTACTTTGAAACTTATTATAATTCTGAATTTCTTTCACGAATGATGATGTTTCACGCAGACTATGTTTACCAAACTTCGTGCTTATGTGTATTCGATAGATAACCTCCAGATGGCAAAACATTATAGCCTCAATTTCTTTTTGTTCTAATTAATGACAATATTTTGTATGAAATATTTCGACTCGCTTAGTAACGTACCAAATATAACGTGTAAGCACACACAGACAGACAGACAGACACACACACACACACACACACACACACACACACACACACACACACACACACATATATATATATATATATATATATATATATATATATATATATATATATATATATATATGCTATGGGAAAGCGTGGATTTTATATCTACGTACATAAAAATGCTTAGTCCCTTATCTTATTGCCTATCTATCTCTTCTTCTTAAGTATGATTACATAAATTTATTCCGGTGGTCCGAAGTTCGATTCTCGGCTCGACAAACGCGGAACCAGAGGAATTTCATTTTTGGTGATAGAAATTCATTTCACGATACAATGTGGTTCGGATCCCACAATAAGCTGTAGGTCCCGTTGCTTGGTAACCAATTGGTTCCTAGTCACGTAAAAATATATCTAATCCTTCGGGCTAGCCCTAGGAGAGCTGTTAATCAGCTGAGTGGTCTGGTAAAACTAAGATATACTTAACCAGGAAGGAGGAGCGACATTCTTCGGATATCCGATATATTCAATCCATTTCAGTTTGCTGAAAGGAAAACTATTGTCCGGCTTTTGTCTATCCGTCGCACTGTTTTCTGTCCGCCCTCAGATCTTAAAATCTACTGAGGCTAGAGGGCTGCAACTTGTATATTGATCATCCACCCTCCAATCATCAAACATAACAAATTGCAACCCTCTAGCCTCAGTAGTTTTTATGTTATTCAAGGTTGAAATTAGCTATAATCTTGCGTCTGAAAACGATATAGGCCAGGCCACTACCGGTCCGTGATTAAAGTTTCATGGGCCTAGGTTCATAGAGCATATACCGAAACCACCGAAAGAGAAATCTATTTTCGGTGGCCTTGATTATACGGTGTACAGAAAACTCGACGTCGCCAAAGAAACGTATTTTTTACTTGTTTGGATTTGTTTATTGTATTTGTCCTCTTTGGTCTAGTGACCTCTGTATTTACAATGCTGTCCTGTCGAATGCAAAGACCATTCGCTTTTCGGTTAGAATCGTAAGGCAGTTTTCATACTTGTAGGGTGTGGGTACTGCCTGCCCTTAAGAGCGGCCTGTTTTACCTGAAGTGAATCTCCAGGGCACAGGCTTTTGCCCAAACCTGGGAAGTCGCGAAAGGAATCCGAGGCCTTGTACGATCTTTAGGCTCGGTAAAAAACACTGAGAGGATAGATAACCTTCGAGTTATTTTCAAGCATGCTCTTTTGCTATATGGGCAATCTATCATTTGGATATTGCAAGCAAAATCTGTGATTGTTTTGGCTTCTTCCATAATAACAGGACAACATATGAACATTAACAGTGTGAACAATAATCATACTTCATACAATAAGATACAAAACCTCACAACTTCACACAACTGTAGTGGTTAGCTCTTACCTTGAGCTGTGTTGAAACCATGTCTCTTGTTCACACACGTCATTTTCTTGTGACTTGTTGTGTACAACATTCATGTTCTTCCTCTGCTTTGTTGTTTAATGAGTGTCAAACATCTAACTTGCGATTAAAATAGTTCTTCTGAAGATGCAGTTCTAAGGAAAATAAGTCATGGTCGACTGATTTAATGTTTTCTGCCACCGTGAATCAAAGGTCACTGATGCCGAATGTTACATTGGTCCAGCGATGACCTCCGAGATGGGTTGACGATATTGATAAGGACATGAGCAATTAAAAGTCCTTAATGGTTTTGTAACCCAAGTCCTTAGGAAGCCATACATGTATGTATCTTCGAGAACTCGATCAGTTTCCATTTTCCAGATAAAGCGATAACATCCTTCAGCTTCAGCAACTGAGTGCATATATCGTTCACGCACAGCAACTTCCACACGGCATAAAAAGCTCCCGCAAGTGATATGCGTTGAAGTGCAGGAAATATCCCAACTTCAATCATATTTAATTCACTTGATCTTGGGATGCCCTATAACCAAGCACATACAGAAAAACGAACTTGGAGGAAAAAAAAAACCTCCTCCTAACTTTGCTGGCAGATGTAGTGTTGGTGCAATATTTGGTGGGTCACAGTAAGGAGTGATAATGCTTTTAGGAAGTCTAATTTTGACTACAGGAAGACGAACTTGCAAAGAGCACCAAAGATGTGTTGGTGTCGTGAGGACGTTACCTTAAAAAATGTAGGACTTCGGTGTGCAACAGCACTAGGGTCTTGATTCAGTTATATAAAGATAACGAATGTTTGGGGAATATTCGGATCCCGAGCTATTGTGACAGGACACAAAGAGGGAAAGCGTACGAATACCTTGTAGACAAAATGAAATAAAAAATCTCTGATGCAACCAAGGAAATGGTCATGAAAAAGATAAGCAGTATGAAAACTAAAATTATTTTAAATTTTTGTATGAAAAATCGGTTTCATTTGCACAATAAATGTTAATTTGTCAATTGAAAATAATTATATTGAAAATGACTACAGTTGTTTACCTTCATGAAATCGATCTGAAATGAAATCAATATAGCATGACATGTCTCTGGAATGTTTTTGCCGAGACAGTGGTGATATAGCTATGCTGTATTTCAGATCTTCATAAGATCTCCCTGTTGCCAAATACCTGACTGTGGAAACAATTCTCATAAGGCTTGATGGCCTTTCTCATGCAAGTGTCCTTCTTCTTAATGAAAGGTGCCACCTTTTGTAATAATAAGTAAAATGACACTTTATCCATCCATCATCGTGTAATTATGACAGTGTACAGAGTCGCATTTCAGTTCCTCAAATAAACTGGCGTGGGAAAAATGTTCGCTTTCTAATAGCCATTTCTTAACCCCAAGTGTCTTCTTTTCTGCGTTTAGCGTTTGCTTTAACACGCAACAGCAAAAAGCGCTAAGGTGTACAATTCGTTGTCTTGATCAAGAGAGACATGGTCCTCACTCATCGGCTGCTAATACACAAATAACTGCTTTAAGGTGCCTCACCTCATCGTCCTGCTAGTGAATGGGCAGCTTAACACAACAGCAGGATCTTACTGGTTTCGAAGGTTCAGACCATGTAGACTGGATGATCATGATTGTCAAAATCTGCGGATACACAACACTTCGATGTACGTTACTATTGCAAACAGTTCTTAGAGCCAAATCATGAAGTTTATGGCACACTGATAAGTTCTTATTTGGTAATTTTTACTGATGGAGAAAGATGAGACTGCCGTCAGTGCACCTCTTGTGGTGCCTGTAGTACCATCTGTAGGAATTACCCAAGGGGTTTCCCTGCGGCTCCTAGCTGCACCCAATTTGAGCCTTGCACTCTACCCCTGTCCCCCCTCCTTTTTTCAGTTTTATTGTAAAGACTCTCCAACTATCACTTCTTTGTGATTGTGTGGGTTTTCTTCCAGTTCCACCTCATCCCGTTTTATGTTCTGGATCTCATCATCTTGCTGTTCAACCACTCCAACGCTCTCTTTTCTCTATCTTAAGCACTGAAAGGCTGAAAGTGCCCAAGTGGTTGGCTTGTCAGGTCAAATTTAATAAAAAAGATCAGTAATCCAAGTTGTTTTGAGTCATGATTTACAGTGCACCAAAATGCAATGCGTCGTCCATCTAATTTTTACAGCTAGAAGAGTGACGAAGCTTTCCTCCGATTGATTTTCTCAACTGTGCATAGAACCCTCATTGGGGTCATGTACGTAGGTGCCAATGATTTCAAAATGCTCTCTTCTCGCAAATCCAGGGACTTTCAATGTTCATCATGCCAACCCGCAAATAGGGACCCCTTGCAAAAATGTATTATCATTGTAACATTTTCTTCCTATTCCTACAGAAGTGAACTCATCATAAATGGGACGATTATGCTTTTCATTATTAATGAATTTTTTAAACTCCGTGACGTGTCATTTTTATATTAACATACCTATAAAATGAAACCATGTAACAGCCAGACGCGTGTCGTTGTCCTCTTCTGGGCGTGTCTTTGGTTATCAACAACTTGAGGGTAAAAAAATCCTGTCTCCCCCAAGTACGTTGTGGATAACATCACGTCTTGAATAGGTTCAGAATTCAGAATCCTGTCGTCGGAGGAAGTCAGGTGATTTCCCAACTTTAGTGTGCATGTGTGTGTGTGTGTGTGTGTGTGTAGCGCGGAAGGGGGAAGGGGTGGGGTGGTGGTTGCATTTGTCTATAATTGCAATGATTTCAAGCATCTAATGGAAAGCCTTACTTGACAGATAACATCCCCAGGAGATTCCACTGCATCATTTTGCCTGACAGGGACTCAAACTCACTGCAGGAGGAGTCGTTTTTCCTCAGCTCTGCCTTTTCTGTTTTAAGCTCAAACGACTTGCCACTCTCGGCCTCGAAGCAGGGGAGGGTTCACACTTAACAGATCTGTCCTTTCATTTGCAACTCGGAGCAAACATTCCGTTACAGCGTTCCAGGAAATGCAATGAAATATGAGGATCTGTTAGCGCTGACGATCAAGCCATGCTGTTATAAGAATAAGATGCACTTTCAAATGGCCGTCGCCAGATATTTTCATATTTTCTAAATTATCTTCCATTATTTGAAAATACATGATGCCGCCAAATTTTGGAAAACGCAGGCATGATGGCGAAACCGAAACATGACAATATCCCCAATATATATTGAGCATCAAGGTGTGCCTCCAGAAAAGTTACCAGTCCTTTCCTTACGCTAGTTCTAAATAATCGTCAATTCACATGCATTACGGCTACTACACATTAATTAAATAGGTCTAGCAAAATTTGGCAAAAATATGACTTAATGAAACTTTATTACCTGGAAACATTAGACGACTTCTGATAATCTGACAGGGGTAACAAAGTCTGCCTCATCTTTGCAGAAAAGGTCAAGAAAATAATATTTCATAGCAAGTAAAGCAAACACAATCAGAATACTGGAGTCAGTTTCATGAAGACAGAAAAATACTCGTTGTTGTATCTTTTTCTTATTAAAAGCCCAGTATTGTAATAACATTCACAATCGTGAAGTCAGACATTAAACAAAACTACTGAAACAAGATGCGGTGGAGACCTTCATGAGATAAATAGAGGAAATCTTTGAGTCATTTTGTAGTATTCACTTTTCCATAACTGCGCCAACATAAACATATCATTGCCCACTGAAGCGTTGTCCTTCATTTCCTGCTGATTTTCGGAAGTTCGTTTACCCTAAGGTCGCAGTAACGACTAATGACTAATGAGGCTTTCAGTGTCGTGTGTGACGCCGAGAGAGTATGATAATATCAACTCGGTGTCCGCCCACTCCGCCCGCCATCCAGGCTGATCCAGCTCCTCTCTCACCCACGGTTCGCTGAATAACAGAAACAATAATAATCTGCAATCATTATGGCTACAGAGGCAACGATTTCATCATAGAGACTATACTCCTTTATTTATACAATGACATGTAATGTTAAACCTTTATTCATGACAACAAAATAATCGTATAGGGCAGCCGCTAACAACCCATGCTGTTGCCATACTATGAAAGGCATACTAGATTTATTATATACTTTATTATATTGCAGGGCACCAGCCCCACCCCCTCTTACGGTGTCCAAGGGGCTACGAACCCCATGTTCTCATCAACCAAGCTGTTTAGACCTAAGTGTGTGCCAATCTTGACCGTGATCATGAGGTTTTGATATAATTCTGGAAAGATACCAATGATTATACTTCTTATCCAATAATGCTAATCCGTAGTGTACGATGATAGTAGTCAACTCATTTGAAACGACTTCTGTGCGTCTCTTCCCTGACTGCGTCATCATCACGCCCTTCGTTTTCCCCAGCTCCTCCTCCTCCTCTTCACCTTGTGACCTCTTCCTCCCGAAATACCTCCTTCTCACCCACACTATTAGCACAGCCCCTCCCCCTCCGCCTCCACCCATAACCCGAACCTCCTCACAAGAGCGGGTCCTTCCTTTCTCACTCTATCGCCCAGCCACGCACCTACTGAGGAGGATGGGAGGGGTGGGGTGGGCACTTCCTCTCCAGTCCCTCCGCCTTCGACGTTTCGGGTCCTTCTCTCCCTCAACTCCTTTCAAAAGTCCTCAGTACACCCCCCCCCGTCCCCCATCTCTACCTTCCCCTCACCCCTAGACACAACAAAGGGGCGGATGTGGGGTCAGCGGTGTTTCTCAGCGCCTCACGGTGCAGGATCGGGCTGGGCCTGGGAGTCACTTGCGCTCATTCGGGGAAAGTCATTCTTAGGAATTGGCAGCATAAAGTCGAAGATGCAGTCGAGGTTTTTCGCAAAAACTCTTCTCAGGAAGCTTTGTGATCAGGCTCTAAAACATCTGCTTCAACAACACGGACAAGTCTCGTCTTGCTTTGCAAGATCATCAGTCGATAGGAAAAGATGGCGAGGCAGTTGTAGCTTCTTCCCCATTCTGGTAGATGTGGCGTATAGGCTACCTAGGTACTACTTCAAGAACATTTTCAATCTCTGGGCTTCGAATTTCTCTCGCTATTGACCAATGTCATCACACCTTGGTAGCAAAGAAGGCCTCAATGCTTGTGCAATTCAGTTTTCTCTTTTCTATTAATGACCCTTCCTTCCCGAGGGACGGTGATTCTTGGGTCAAACTTTTTTTTTTATCTTTTATTAGAAAAAATAGACAATATTTTACCATTTTAACAGAGTTACATTCAAAATTTTATCCAAGTTCACTTAAATTTACTAGAATTTAACAAAAATCTTATCTTGTATTTTGTACAAGTAATCTATGTATTTTAATGTAAATATTTTTCTGCAGTTACCTATATAAGTCACATTCAGGGATTAGATAAGCTCTTTATCGCGTGGACTGATCACACCTTCACTTCTTCTAGTTACGCTCTGCAGCGTCTAAGATAGATGGATATTTCGTTCAGAAGTCTTCATATTATATATTTACCGGTTCCCTGGCACCATAATAATATCGCACTCACCATAGACCCGCTGGATTACACGCATTATAGATACATATGTAGAATCTACTAGTCACTTTTTTACCAGAGACATATGCAATTGTAATAGCCACAATTCAAGAGGTTAAGAGGGCAGTGGCCATTACAATTGCATTATATATATATATATATATATTTATATATATATATATAGATATATATATATATATATTATATAATATATCTATATATCATATATATATATATATATATATACTTATATATGCAATTGTAATAGCCATAATGTGGCTATTACAATTGCATATGTATCTGGTAAAAAGTTACCAGTAGATTCTATACATACACACACACACACACACACACACACCACACACACACACATATATATATATATATATATATATATATATACGGTGGTATATATATACATACTAAAAACTTAAAATGGGCAGCAAAGGCATAACATAAGTTGAGATATAGAAGAAAATTTTGTTTAGAATTTTGGTTGTTTTCTGCGATAATTCAGCTAGGCATGTGTAAGAGACCTGTCATGAAAAAGGCTATTTGCTACTTTAGTTTAATGGTTTGGCGACTGATTTTATAAGAAAAGAGAGAACAACTAGGTTGACGCACTTCTCAATACTCAGACAGTTCTAGTACATGATAAGGCACCAAAAGCTACGGTACATCACCGACCCCCTGTAAGGAATGCGGCCAAAGAGAGAGAAGCAGCAACCGTCGCGTCCGTCCTCTGTCTTCGGCCTCATGACTGAAACGAAAGGGGTCGAGGTCCTGAGTCACTCTCCCTGCGGGATGCGACAACGTAGCACCGCCCAACCACCTGTCTCTGGTAGCGAAATGACGATGGAATGGATACGTACGAACCTCTGCTTACGGACGCATTTCTCTCTCCAAATCCAAAGTTTCTATGTCCTAAAACTAAGATGTGAGGGAGACGCGTGTTGTTGGGGCAGCTGAGTGTGAAGTATAATACCTTGAAGGTAAATGAAATGACTCAATCCGAACCTCCTTCATGAATCGTGATGAAAAAGACGACGGTCGATTTCCGTTTCGTGATGACAATTACTTTAGGCCACACAATGAGGTCGTGTTTTTAATCAAGAGCCACGATAGCTCCAGAGCCAAGGAGACGGAAAGAAAGCTACCGATGAAAAGTGGTCGTTCTGATGAGGCGGCGAACGTTGTCAGGTAGATGGCCTTTGGGGGAGGAGGGGGAGGAGGAGAAGGGGGCGGAGAGACGGATAGCAGGTGGAGGGGCAAAGAAGACCGTAAGATGAGAGTGAATGCGAAGGACGCTCATGATAACGGGAAAGAGTGAAGAGGAACGGGTGTGGGGGATGGAGAGCGTTTGAGGGCAGCGAGCTCATTTCTGAGAGTAATATTTTATTGTTGTACCAAGCTTGCAGACGAAGTGTCGATGCCCGTGACGGCTTGAGTTGATGTAGGAGAATTCTTTCCCTTATTATTTTCCATTTGTTTAACAAACGTTATCGTCAGTTTCAATCCCCAGAAGATCTGTCTATTATTTTTCATTTGTTTAACTAAACGTTACGTCAGTTTCATACCCAGAAGATCTCTGTCTCTGTCTCTGTCTATCTGTCTGTCTGTCTGCAAAAATAAGTGAGGAAAGTACAGTGGATTACTCCATAGCAATGGTCCATGATCTAAACCTTGGACTGTGAGAAAGGCAGCATAGAATTCCGTTGTAATTGACAGTTCTAAGATGGCGATTGTGCAGATGACTGAACGAAAAGTAAGCGCATACGGCGATTTGTATCGTTTGACCTGGCTTTTGTGTCAGGTCCATAAGTAGTCCAATGGTCGGGTCTCTCGACTGGATTCTGTTGGTCTAAGAGGTGAATTATGCAAATGAAGGTAGTCGACTGCTATTGGTCACAACCAGGGTTGAGTAGTATGGCACTGGACCAGTAACCTATTTTGTAATATATAACTATAATATATATATCTATATATATATATATAGATATATATATGATATATATACCACACAACGACACACACACACACACTCCCAAAACACAAGCACACAACACACACACACCACACACATATATATACACTATACTATACAATCACAAGTAAGACGTGAAGACTGTATATCAAGAGCTAACAGGAAAAAATAAAGAGCAGCAGTACCTAGCGCTTTTGTGTATTCTTGATACACTTCACAGGGTACAATATAAAAGAATGAAAAACAGCTTCGAAATATCAAAGATAAACATAAATACGAAAAAAAAACGGAAAGTAAAATATCGAATGACCAGAGAGCCTAGTCAAGAAGCAAATGGTCCACAGCCTAGACTTACACTTAAAAGGTAAATACTACAAACGGAAATGAAACTACTAAGCAGTCAATTGCATAGTTACGAAGTTGTCAACAATACATTTCGTAAGCCAGTTATCTAGTTTACATTGTCCGTTGCTAATATGAAAAACACTACTTGACTTGTATTTGATTATACTAGATTCTATAATGATTCTGTTAATATCTCTACAAAATAAAATTTTCCTGTGAATTTTTCCAATGAATTGCATGATTAAATTGTTAAATTGTTCACATGTAGAAAGAGGGCACTCGATGTATTTCCTTCACCTTCACAATATTTATGTTGATTAGTCTTGATACCAATAGTTTGCCACAATCTCTACATGGGATTTCGTATATGTAACCTGATTGTAAATGGGGAGAGATCTTTATTGAAATTGTTCTAGCAGATTGAGTGTTACTAAAAACAACATTAACATCGAAAACTTTAAACATTTTTGGCAAATAAAGAAACCTGTAGTCAAAAGGTAAAACAAGCAATTTACAGTGATCAAAAAGATTGTACGTACTACATAGTCAACTGCATAAAATGTTAGCTTTTCTTAAACCAACATCAACTAAAAATGTCGGGTACGTCATGATATATAAATATATATATATATATATATATATATATATATATATATATATATATATATATATACATTACCATGAAATTGTTCCAAATACCTGGTTAACACACATTTACTAAGCATAAAATATACTATAGTATATTTTATGCATAAATATTCATGTGTTTTAAGGGATCACTGGTTGGTTGCGTTTACGAGAGTTCTGGTATATATTTATATAATATATACTATATTATATAACATACAGATATTATATATATATGTATATATATATATATATATATATATATATATATATATATATATATATATATATAAGTAGTACACACACACACACCGACACACACACACACACACACACACACATATATATATATATAATATATATAGTATACGTATATATGCACGTCTGTGTGTGTGTGTGTAATAAGCGCGCAGCGCATACTTACAACGAGGGAAAGCAAATAGTGCTATGAAAATCGTTGCAATGAAAAACGTTTCACTACCCAGTTCCAGTCGTACAACCGCGACCATGGCTACAATTGGCGAGCGAAATATCTATCCATCGGGAGGGTCAGAGAAGAGAAGAGAAGGCCGCAATGGGATTTTTGTGGTAATAACAGAGGCTTCCTCTCTGTTCTCTGCTGCTGTCTTTATTCAAACGTTATTCTAGAAGTTTGGGAACAAGTCTCTTGATACTAGTAAAGATAACATTGTTTTATCTTTTCCAACTTTTATCATCGGCCACCGCCCTCTCTCTCTCTCTCTCTCTCTCTCTCTCTCTCTCTCTCTCTCTCTCTCTCTCTCTCTCTGCCGAATCAAGCCAAGAGCAATTCCTAATAATCAGTGGCCCAATTGCCATCTCTTTAGAGTCTTGACGTCTCCAGTCCACGGTGACATAATTGTCTATTTTGTATTACAACTGTTTTAGCTTCTGCCCCATTAAAAGAGAAGGCGGAAGGCCTTCCTTCAGTTCTGAAGTTATTCATATCTCAATCATTTTTTTAGCGCCTCATTTTGTCATTTTTCTTTTGTTATTGTGTTCTTTTAAACATATTGTTGCAGAGTACTACAATGCAAATTTAAAAATATACATCAAGCTGAGTATCTTAGTATGAAACCTAATTTCACATAGACAGATCAAAGAAATAAATTGATAAACAAGTTCTACGAAGAGAATCTGTTTTGTTATATTTGACACCAGGTTTCTTCCATGTAAAACACCTGCAAAAATGCTTCTAATTTTACATCATTGAAAAGGTCATTTGTCGGGACGAAGAAATTTTGTATAATTCTGATACTGTATCTTTAAAAATTGTCTTTTATGACAGTGTGAGTGCATAGAAATTTGAGCTTTTGATTTTCACAAGCAAATTTTGATTTTTATTTTCTTTAAATGACGCCAGAATAAGTTCTTCGCATGCAAGCTAACTTTTTGTCAATGTCAGTGAGGGATGGATGCACAACGATCAGGATATTACATTCACACATACAGAAGTACGTACACACACACGTACACATACACGCATGCATACGCACACACATATGTATATATATATATATATATCACACACTTACAGGGACATATTTTATATTCACAACTTTCAATGTTCCATTCACGAAACTCAGGGAATGACTTACACCTACTAAGTGCAATTATAAGTGGCAAGTGCTTCGTTACCAGGACTCGCAATTCCGCCTGTTTAGAAAACTACGAAAGTACAGTAACTACACTCATCAGCTTGCTTTTCATCCACTATGAACCAGTACATAATCTGACAAACTCTTCTCTTCACCATTTTGTCATTCCAAAGCACATTTGCGCATGCATTTCTTTAGGATCCATATATTTCCAACAAGCAAGCCCTTTTCAAAATAAGTTTCCAAAAAGATTCCAAAAAGATTCAAAATAAGTTTCCAAAAGACTCTTCTCATTCGTATAAACTCCAAGAACACAGCTGTGTCGAACACCATCTCTTTTTCTGTCACCTACCTTCGCATTCACGTCCCAAAGGTCAAGATTCCAATTCTGCCTTAAAGGCTCGCTGTCACACTCATTCTCTTGTAAACACATACCCATCCAGTTCTCGAACTGATGCATTTGTACTCTTCTGCCCATTCTCAGTACTCTCCAATGATTTCACAAGCATTAGCTCTGCTCTAGCTCTACACCTTTCACATACTCCAAACATAACCATCCATTCCGACACACACCAACCTTTTAACTTTTTTTCACTCAGGGCCGAAACGTTCAAATTCCTCTCTTGAAACGAATCGTGAGCCACACATATCTCGTCTGCACCACAGTCATAAAAATTCAAAGCCCCAAGATAATATGCATACAGAATGTGGTTCTACAACCTTCATGTAGGGTAACAAGAATACTATCGTTTCTAGGAAATAAACAGTAGTGGTGATGCGATTTGTCATTGGTTTAATGTGAGGAGCTCATCTTCCATGTAGGGGACATCTTCCCATCCAAGGGGTCCACAACTCTTCAGTGAGTGCTACCTTACCTTGGTTGAACATAATTTCCATATCCCAAAGTGGTAGCAGCCCATAGCAAATAGACTGTCTGGACACAGTGGTTGTCAGTACCCAGTCTTAGGAATATAGTACACACACACAAACACACACACATACACGCACACACACACACACACACATATATATATTAATATGAATTTACCTGGGGATCTACGTTAATCAATGGGTTAAACTGAAGATCCACGGAACTTACCTTGGTAATGCAAAATATCAGACTCTAGCCTTGAGATCGGGTAAAAGCATATTCAATTAATTACTGTTGAATGCCTGCTTCAAAAGGGGAGTGGTTAGGTAAATTCCGGGGGTTAACTTAACTAATTATATTGACAGAAGGGAATCACATCACAAGAATGGTTAGCATAACTGGGACAAAATACAAGTCTCTTACTAAGATGAAAGAAGCAATGCGTGGGGTTTTCTTAAAAGGAACCCAATAGAAGCCCGCTTTGAAGGGCACCATAAAGATAGGGTGTAGTGGGGAAGCCACAAGCTGATTCACAGGAACCACAGCTGACTAACGCCTAATCTGTAATTGAAAACACCTATGATTACTTCTCTCGAATGAGGTGTCTGACTAAGGAATCGAGGAGTTGCACAAAGGGTGCCTGGAAATGAACTCGGTTCTGGCAATTCACAAATTTAACAATTTATGTTACACTTCACTTAAATGCTTTTAGACTTGAAACAGCATAAATAAACAGGTAATACGGGTCTCAATGAAAAGGAAACAGGAAAGCAGTAATAGGCAAACTGACTTGATTGACCAAAACCTTAAACTCTGGCACTTTACCGTCATCAGGAGAGTTGTTCCTCATACTTCATGGGGCTAGTGATGGGGCCCGGGTGCTGGGGCAAGTAAACTGACTTACTATAAATAATATACTAAGCACACAGTAGCCATGTACTGAAGATGGGGCAGTTCAAAAGAGCAAAGGAGAATGACAAACATCCAGTGATTTCTGAGAGCGAACCTGCTGATTCGAAGTCTCTTGTAACCTCTTCAGATTACGAGGATCTTGTGTCCAGATGGCAGTAGTTGGTATCTCGCCTGGGCATGGCGACCTCGTAGAGTACATGTCTTTTTTTTAACAGACTGGTTTCATACGTGTATGTCTTTGTTAAAGCCACGTGCAGATTGCACATTTTGTATGTAAAATTGCGTAAGATTTCGAAGCTTCTGGAAGCATTATTGCCAAAAACGTTTTTATGTCATCCACTGTCCAGTTTCCACAAGGGAGAAGAATTTCATTAGGTCTCAGATACTCGAGGCGTTCAGATCTCTCTCTCTCTCTCTCTCTCTCTCTCTCTCGACATCCTTGAGATTATATTAACGTAACGTAAATTGGTCACTCGTAACTTGAGAATTTCATATTTGATATTTCTTAGAGTTTATTTAGTGTTAAATAGTGTTTTTTGTGGAATCTGAACAAACATTGTTGTCGTAACGGCGCCTGATTTTTGTGAAAGTGTAAAACAAGACTGCAGCAAAGAAAGAAGTTGGTATACCAAAAAGGTAAAGTGTGTTTTATTTTTATTAGTTGCAACTAATAACTGATAGGAACAGTGGTTAGATAACAACTAATAACGGATAGGAACAGTGGTTAACTAATAACTGATAGGAACAGTGGTTTGGTAAAAACTGATGGTTACAATGTTTTGAGTGAAAAGATTTACACTTTTATACATTGCAAATTTTTGTGTTTTGTGTTTGTTTCATTTTGTGCATTTTTTCATTTTCTTGTTGAAGTGTGCCTTTTTATTTTGATATTGTCCACATTTTTCTGTATTTTCATTTACATTCACAATTTAATTGACTTAGTTATTTTTGTTGCTTAATCATTGCACATTTAATTAAATTTAACACTTGTGAATTAATTTGCATTTACTTAGAATTCTTTTCAAGTTTTATTATTGTTTAGCACTTGTGAATTAATTTCAAATTTTCAATTATTGCCTAACACTTTTGAATTTTTATTGAATTAATTTTCTTGAATTTTGTGATAAATTAATTTTGATTTAATTTTGCTTAATTGATTCAAGAATTAATTAAACTTTACTTTGTTTTCAAGTAACAGTAATTTTCCCTGATGTTGTGAATTTCACTTATAAATTTTGAGTTTAATAATAAATTTTTGTATTTAAAATTTTTATAAGTGTTTTCATTTATAACCAGTATATCTGCATTTGATTATATTTATGTTAGGTAGAAACATAGAGTGGTAATTGACCTGCTTTCCTTCAATTTACTTGAAGTGACTTAGAACCAGGGAAGTACTTAGACTTCTGAAATCAGGGAAATACTTAGACTTTTAAAGTTGTTGATGGAGTGATGCCCTTTGATTAATTTAATTACTTACAAGATTACCTCACACCTGTTTCATGAACTTTAGTCTGATTTTCTGCAATACTGGTAAGTTGTTAAGGGATCACTGTTGCCTTTAGAGTATTCAGTCGTTTAATACCTGTGATGAGGGTTCAGGTGTCTGGCTTTGTGAGGTAACAATTGGTGAATGGTAACCAGACACTTGGCACTTCGTAACTATATATATATATATATATATATATATATATATATATAAATATATATAGATATATATATATATTATTCTATATATTAACTAGTTTCTTTGATTGATCCACTCATCTTAAATTCCCACTCCCAATTGTTTTCCTCTTTGCCATTTCCTAGTTTGTCTTCGTCTAGTGTGTTTCATAACTTCAGAAGCACCAAGTTTATTTCGAGCAGAAGCTTTCCCATTGTCGCAGCTCCCTTCAGAGAACACCGTGACATGTCGAAGCCATTCATTCATCTGGGACAGAACACGACAGTGCTCTTTCATGTCGTCCTCATCAGGACTGCCGTGTCAGAGCCACCAAGTTTTAATCCTTCTGGACTCCACGTTTGTCACAGAGGCTGCAGTGACGTCACTCTTAAGATCAAAGTAGAGTGACGTGGAATGCTTAGTAGGTGTAGTTTTCTTTATCCGTTGCCCAGGAGATATTTCTATAAACTATATAACGATTCTAAAATAAATAAAAAACAATTGAATGAAAGGATTTTGATTGATTTTCATTGGCAAGGAAAGTAGAATCGTGACGCACTAGTGGAAAAATAAGCAGTAAGATCCGTTGTGAAATGAAACACAGAAATAGGTCTTCAAAAGTAAGAAATACTTACGTAGTACCTCCATTCTAAGTGAAATGAAATTTGTTGTTATCAAAACCACAAAGCTAGCTGTTATTTAAAGTCAGTGTTTTGTCAATGATACTCAACCTAAATAGAAAAGTATTATATTCTTGTGAGTGGAAAAAGAATATCATTTTGTGTAAATTACAGCAACATTTATAATGATTTGAATAAGAAAAATGATCAAAATAGTCATCGCACAAGTTCCCTACTTCATTGGTCACAAATTTATTTTGCCTTCCTAAAGTCAGTGACTAGAGCAGGTCAGTGAAAAATGGAAAGCTACCGAAGGAAGGGTTACCGAGATATTCCGTTAAGCGAGAAGGCTTCCCTCCAAGCAGATTATTTTCCATGTGAATGCAAGTTCAAAGAATGATTCGAAGTGCGGAGTAGGACTCGGATGCGTGGGAATGACTCAAGAGAATGAGAGCTGCTTATTCAACTATGGCTCGAATAATAAGTCATGGTCATTTCTTGAGGAGTTTCTCGTGGGAAGACAGAAGCAATTATTCATTCACAGATTCAGAAGCGCTGATGCTTTTGCCCGTCGATCATACTTTGCGGAAGGCACTTTCCAGAACAGCTCCTTCTGACAGTACTACCTCCGTTTGATCCGTAGATTATGAGATCTTTTTCCCCGTGAAAACTGAACGCCTTTTGCAGCTCAGTTCTTTACCACAACGAAGTCCTCTAATGACGTCTCAATGATGATATGACAAGTTTTTTAACTTTCATTTCTTCAATAAGAAGGTTGGCTTGCAGTTAACCTACTACCATTATGTAGAAAGGGCTTGACCGAAAAAGAAATAATAGAGCTAAACACCCTCTGCTCTGCTAAAAGCGGGTTGGTTATGGACATCAAGGTGTAGTACATAGCCAGTGGGAGTAAAATCATTGAGCAAAGAGATACTCAGAGCTATACTGAACTCAGGAAATATAGGATTTAAGAGGCCTGCCAGATGTACAGCAGCTATCTGACCTCGCCCCCAAAACCGTCCCTCCCCACAAAAAAAAAAAAAACACACACACAGTAACAGTAGAGGATCAAAGACGTTGACAGGCGAAATTGTTTTTGGCTTCATTCTGCCCTAGAGAGGGAGGGAAAGGTATTCAGACATTTATCATTTATCAGCAGGGATCAGCAAAGCGAAATGACTGGTGACGTCACTGAGACCAAGAAAATAATTGAAAACGCTGGATAGACACTACGTAGCTAATACTGTGGTGTTATTCAGCAAGCACAGCGTCCATTTAGATGTAAAAAGTCTAGAGAAGCATCAGTGGACAATTACTGAGGCTCAGAGAAAGGGAGGAGATTGAGGTGGAAGACGTAGAACATCATAAAGACTACGACTTCAAGAATGCCAGTAGAAAATGAAACAAATCTTCCATTGGCAGAAGCCATAAGTAGAATCAATAATCATTCATCGAGGCGAGTTCATCCTTGAACCAGAGCTATTGGCAGTTGTCCGATGGAACACATACAATTGAAAGGCCTCTGGTCATACAAGGGCTGCATTGCCTGGCGTGGAGAAGGTACAATATCCAAATTTCACTTTAAGCCAAAGATTCGCTCTTTCTGAATGACTCATGTATGGAAATTATGCTTGAACTTGAGATTTCTGAAGGACTACTTTTTCTTTACTGCAAAAATATCTTTTCATGTGAATGAAATAATAATAATAATAATAATAATAATAATAATAATAATAATAATAATAATAATAATTCGGGTATGGGTATATTTTCCAGTACCTCTTGAGAAAGTTGCGCGCAGGTATTTGGGATCTAACATAGAGAGACACCAAAGGCTATGTTACTTTAGTAAAAGAAAATATCTTTGAGGATTTTTCTGTATATTATTCATACTGCATTAATGAGTGAATGTACACAAAATGCGATGGTTTAATGTATCACAGTCTCGGTTAGATTAGAATATCCAGTGACCCACCAAGTCAGTGATAACTGATCTAGCATGAAGTCATTAGGGGAATGAAAAATAGGATCTTTCTTAGATAGTGACGCCCAAGGGTTTTAGTGGAGGATAATATCCCAGATAATCAAGGTAATTGTGCTAATCGTGATACAAGCTTGAAATTTTGCACAGAGGCCCACTAAAATATTTCATACACTTTCAAACTCCTGGCCAAAAAAAATCAATTTTTTTCAAAATGGCCACCCAATTTTCAATATGGCGGCTTTTGCAATGGAAGAAATCTGAAATATCGACTTCAAATTTTCTGGTAAGTGGTAACATACATTCTTTTGAAAAAACTGGTGAATTAATTGATGTACTTTCTTTCTAGAATGTGCAATAATCAATAATAAGTTAGTTTCTAATAGTTTCCTACTGCACATGCGCACAAATTAAGAATAGATACACAATTTTCACTGCTTAAACATGACTTTTTTGGTATTTCAACATGAGTTTGAAACAAAACACATGAACAATTATTTTTTTGTTGCCCCTACATTAAAATTTCATAATAATATCAAACAGTATTTGCGCATGCGCAAAAAATAAGAGCGATTTACATGCACTACCAGGGCACACTGGTGTAAATCATTGTCTATTATGATAATCAGCATTGGATTAATTGTACGCTCATTATCAGTCTCCCAAATACTTTATGGTTTGCGCCTTTGTACTATAAGGACAATGCTTTTTGCTTAAATGTACAGATGTGGTTTTCTTGTCCTCGTTGTAACTTTGCGACCTTGCTGCCGACATATCATTCATATATGTTGACTCAGTATAGCAAATAATATTCATGTAAATTAGCATGTCAAGAAACACAAATCCGGGTCGGATTGAGCCATTTTTATGTCAGTGTTGGTCGCGCACTACAGATCCGTCCGCACACCTGTAAATAAATTATCAGTACCTGTCTTGCTGGCTCCCTCTCAGTAAACCTTACACTGGTGACCCCGGATTGGATAGTTGACTCAAGTGGTTTTGGCTTAGCCATTAATGGACTAACTACCGCCGCTCACCTTCAGAGACCTCTAGCGGACTTATTACGGCACCTCAGTTTAGGTCTCTGAGAATTCCCTTTTGAGGACTACACCGATGCCTTTTGCGGACTAACTACGGCACACCTACCAAGGAGTTTTTAGGCGTTCGTTCGGTTTACCCGGATTTGAGAAAGACATAACGCACTCCACAGCAGCCAGTACCTGAGGGGCAGCCAACAAACCCCCCTACCCCTGCCTCACCCCAGAGGGCAGACTCATTTCCTTCTGTGAAGCTGCCACTGTTTGCCGCCAAGAATCCAGCCACATGGTTCATGCGTGCGGAAAGCCAGTTCAGGATTGCGGGCATCTCTGACAAGTCCTGAAGGCTGACTTCGTCGCATCGGCTATGCCATACAAAGTATATGAACAGATGTGCCCATGGATGATTGTGCAGCCAGACGTGAGACACTACACCCATCTAAAGGCAAAGATGATTGACACCTTCTCCCTTCCCACCATTGACAGAGCTGCCAGAATCCCCGACCTGGTAACAAACCCCATACGAAATAAAGGCCCACTGGTCTCCTGGAATAAACTGATAGACCTCATCCTCCTGCTGGAGTGGGACGACAATGGGCAATGCAAGGAAATCAGCCCTAAGCGGAAGATATACCTCTGTCAGTTGGAACCAGAGGTAAGAAAGCAAATAACGGAGATCCACGTCCTATCTGACGAGGAATTGGTTGCGAAGGCTCCCAGACTGACCGAGGCCTCATGGGCGGCCATCTTTTCCACCCCATCGAAGCCTTCGACCAACTGCCTGGTGGAGGACGATGCAGCAGGAGCAGAAGCAGCAGAAATCAACGCCATACAAATAGGATCCACGACACAGCAGTGAGGTGGAAACCCAGCATGGTGTTTCTACCATAGGAAATTCGGCAAATACGCCAAACGGTGCAAAAAACCATGCTTATACAACCAGTCAAAAAACGGGGAGGGCACCACCCCCATCAGCAGCCATGGCTGTGCTTTTTCAGAGGCCACAACCCGTAGGTTTCTACGTTTACGATGACATCTCTGGCAAGAGGATGTTAGTAGACACCGGAACTATGCAGTCAGTGTTCCCACCTTCGGAGGAAGATTGCAGCTACGCCCCTGATGACACCACTGCCCTGATGACCACGAATGGGATCCCCATCTGCTCCTTCGACACGAGATCTCGCAGAATATCTATCCTGGTTTGGACCTACATGTGGCCTTTTATTATCACTGATGTCAAGGCCCCCTCCTCGGAGCAGACTTCCTGGCACAACATGGGCTCCTGGTTGACGTGGGCTGTAAACGCCTCCTCAACACAGGGACCTGCCGGTCTTTTTCCCTTGCCGCAGGACCAAGAATTCCTACCATCTGCTCCGTAGGACCCCACAAATACAGCGCCCTTCTTTAGGAGTTCCCCAACGTATTCAAGCTGGAACTTTGTCGGGTGGCCAGAACCCCAGCCCAGCACGGCATCTGCCATCACATCACAACCACAGGACCACCCACACATGCAAAGTTCCGCAGGCTACCACCGAACCATCTCCAAGAAGCCAAGAGGGCTTTCGCAGAGATGGAGCAGATGGGCATCTGCAGGAAAGCCTCCAGCCTATGGGCATCACCCCTCCACATGGTCAAGAAGGTGGATGGGACCAGGAGACCTTGTGGGGACTACTGTCAGCTGAATTTAGTAACTATTCCAGATCATTAACCCCTGCCGAACATGACAGACAGACATCATGACACCGTTTGGGTCCTACGTCTTCGCCTACTCCACCTTTGGCCTGAGGAATGCCTGAGTCACCTTCCAGTGACTGGTGGACAGCATACTAAGATACCTGCCCTTCTGCGTTTGCTATGTGGATGACATCCTCATTTTTTCCAGGTCACCGCAAGAACGTCTGTGACACATCTGAGCCATTTTGCAGTGCCTTCAGGAGAATGAATTAGTTGTCCGTTTCGACAAGTGTACTTTCGGCTCCGAGGAGGTGGCCTTCCTGGGGCACGAGGTCTCCAAAGAAGGCATCCGTCCCATGATGTCAAAGGTAGCCACCGTAGAGAAATTCCCGACACCAATCACGATCAAGGCACTGCAGGAGTTCATCGGGATTGTGAATTACTACCGCTGATTCATACCAGACATCACCTGCACCATGTCCCCCCTGACGGAAGTCCTGAAGGTGAAACCAAAGAAGCTGGTGTGGGAGACAGCGCAGCAACAAGCCTTCCTGCAGACGAAGCCATCTCTATCCAAGGTGGCCACCTTGGCTCACCAAGACCCCGCAGCGCCCCTACAGCTCGCCACTGACGCCAGCTACGTCGCCTACGGAGCAGTCCTTGAGCAGGTGATTCACGGAGTGCCCCAACCACTCGCCTTCTTCAGCAGAAAGTTGCAGCCTGCCGAGACCCAATGCAGCACTTTTAACTGAGAATTACTAGCAGTCTATCAGGCCGTTCGGCATTTCTGCTACGTGCTGGAGGGGAACTCTTTTACCATCAGAACGGACCACCAACCACTGATTCACACCTTTACCAAAGTAGGAGATGCCTGGTCTGCCAGACAACAGCGACACCTCACAGCCATAGCGGAGTTTGAATACACCATCTGCTGCGTCCCTGGCAGGAGAAACCCCGTGGCTGATACTCTTTCCCGTGTTGAAATCAGCTCAGTCCACCTCAGGATCGACTACGAAGACTTAGCCTGGGAACAAGCAGCCAACCCTTATTTGCCAGCCTACCAAATCGCAATCACCTCCCTCAAGTGCCCTTCGGCCCGTCACCAACGAGACTCCCCTGTAATGCCAGCACAGGACGCCCTCGCCGCTAACCCCAGCATCCCAGAGAAAGTAGGTCTTCGAAATCATCCACGGCCTCTCGCATCTGTCACATTGAATAACAACTCGCCTCCTGATGGAGAAGTTCGTGTGGCATGGCATGTGAAGGGATTCTCGGAAGTGGGTTAGACAATGCATCCCATGCCAGAAGAGCAAGATCGGCAGGCACACAGAGTCAGGAATCAGCAGCTTTTCCCAGGCCAAGCGGAGATTTGGCCATATCCACATAGATGTTGTAGGGCCTCTTCCTCCTTCAGGAGGTCACAGATACCTCCTCACAGTCATTGATTGGTCCACCAGATGGCCTGAAGCGACACCTATGACAGAGGCCACCACCCAGGACTGTGCAGAACCCCTTCTTTCCAGCTGGATCAGCCGTTCTGGAGTGCTGGATGACATCACGACAGATCAAGGAGCAGCTTTTTTGTCAGATCTATGGGCGGTCCTGGCCCTCTTGATGGGAACGTCGCACCACAGAACAACCGCCTACAACCCCTCAGCCAACATTATAGTGGAGAGGTTCCATCACTCCTTCAAGGCGTCCCTGATGGCGAGTTGCTCTGGCAACAGTTGGAAAATGCAGCTACCTTGGGTCCTCCTCGGCCTCTGCACTGCTCTGAGGGCCAATGGCGAAGCATCACCTGCAGAGAAAGTCTACAGGGGAAACCTTGGCACTCCCAGGAGAGTTCTTCCCATCGTTAACCGATACTGAGGACATCTCAATCGCCAGACTGCGAGAATCTGCAGGGAAATTCACCCCCTGCCTCAAGACTTTCTCTGACAGGACAAGTCATTTCCGGCCCAAGGCCCTAGAAACAAGCAAGAACGTCTTCATCCACCATGAAGCGCACTGGCTGCCCATGACAAGACCATACTGTGGCCTGTTCCAAATTCTCTGCCGCTCGGAAAAGGCCTACCTCCTGCATATCAACGGATGTGAGGATTGGGTCTTCATCGACAGGTTGAAGCCAACTTTCCTGACGGAGGAGGGCCCCACTGAAGATGGACCCACCAGCCACCCCAGAATATCACCAGAAGACCTTCCTTCCCCCGAGATCCCCAGACTATACTAATGGCACCGTGGCTGTCCAAAGACAGCAGTCGAACCCCTAAGGGGCGGACTCCTGCCACCGGGCCCCCTGGAGATCATGGAAGACAAGAGCTCCCCGAAGCAGTTAGTGTGACGGATGAGGGGGCATCTCCGCCCTCCGATACGCTACAACAACTAGTATTCGGCCTCCCAATTCCTATGTATCATCCAATGTTTACTGCCATTGTCTTGGGAGGGGAGTATTTGTAAGGACAACGGTTTTTGCTTAAATGTACAGATGTAGTTTTCTTGTCCTCATTGTACTACATATCATTATATTAAGCACTTTGTAGCCTTGCCACTGACATATCATTCATATATGTTAACTCAGTATAGCAAATACTATTCATGTAAATTAGCATGTCAAGAAACACCAATCTAGGTAGGATTGTGTCATTTTTGTGTCAGTGTCGGTCGTGCACCACAGATCCGTCCGCACACCTGTTTATAACCTGAGCTCACCTGTAAATAAATTACCAGTACCTGTCTACCTGTCTCTCTCTCAGTAAACCTTACAGTACAACCATAGAGTTGTACTTGAATTGACAGGGTATGCAGATGTGGTGTAGCTGAGCGAAGAAGGAATGGGCATACTACCCCCGGATGGTGTACAGATCACGCGGGAGTTAAATTACAATGGATCAACAATCGGGCTGAGTGTAAGAACGCCATTGTTGAACTCAATCGAATCCCATACAAATAAAGTGCAGTTTCAGGTGGTAAAAGGATAAACCCTCATCCTGTAAACACTCTTATCTTAGCTGTCGAATCAAATTTAACAACACTAAGTTAAAGTGTGCAGAAGAAAAACATCATTCTAAGACTGAATCGATGAGTGAGACTTGTAAATCTCCAATATTTACTCGTCGGACAAGCGAGAAACCATCACACGAGAACGTTTACCTGTGTTTCCTGTGTGACAAAGAGGCACCGTTGTCATCTTTAAGAGAGGCAATGAACATGAAATTAAATGAAAGGTTACAGAATTCTGCAGAGACGCTGCAAGATAAAAGGTTGCAGGTATGTAATTGCACAAGATATGAAATATCATCCTGGTTGTCTAGTTAGCTTGTATAAAATTGAAAGATCTTGTAAGATAAGTCTGATGAACAATAAAATGTAACTGTTGCTGAAAATATTGCTCTGGCCGAGTTAGTAAATTACATTTTTGAGGTGCAAAACAGTGAAGATTCAAATGCTTTTAGGCTAGCAGATCTTGCGAATATGTTCGAACAGTGGGTACAACAGTTGAATGAGGAGTCATTTTCTATTCATCGTACTCGCCTAAAAGAAATGCTGTTGGCTAAGATTCCTGATCTAGAAGCTTATACTAAAGAAAAAGATATCCTTCTACTTTTCGAAAAGGATGTCAGTCCTGCAATAACAATGGCATATGATTATGATGATACCCACAGTATGCCAAGAACAGCTGAGGGAGCACAAGTCAAAATTTGCACGTTTGCAGTGGAAGATGTACTGACTAGTGTTCCTAAATGTCACCTTGAACTAGTCAGAATGACTGAACATGTTCCTGATATACAGTTACAACTAGAGAATGATGTGTGTAGATCAGATACAGCCATTGCACAGCTCCTTATGTATAACTACCATGCAATGGTGCCCAAGAAGGCTGAATAACAGCGACATTCTGTGAAACGTGAAACTCCAATATGCATTCATACTGGGCTGCTCATTAACACAACCAGTGCTGTTGATAACATTTACCACAAAAGTTCTACAACTGCGAAGTCGTCATTTCATGGAACTGGGATTTCTATTTTTCAACATCCTTCATCTGACTTTAGGGGAGAAGAACGAAGAAACTTGACTTTAGGGAGTAGACAAAATACCAAACAGATACCATCTCTGCCTTTCTGAAGACAAAGCCAAAGCCTCCAAATGCCCCTGGAATGACAATGAAGGTACAAGATGATATATATCTCGAAGATAGCTTCAAATGAATATGAGTGGCCTAACGTTGTTCATTTAACTAATGATGAAATTGATAATAAATAATAAAACGGCCTTTTTTACCATTTTGCAGCCATTTTGAAACCGGAAGTGGCTTTCACTGACCTTTGGGTTACTTGCTATCTTGCCAAATTGTTGTACAAACGTATATGTAGAGAAATTCTTGACTAATTTAAATGAGAACATTTGTGAACGACGGCATTTTAAAAAAAGGAGTGGCCATCTTAAAAAAAAAAGATTCTTGTTTTGGCCAGGACCCAAATTTTGCAAAGTACAGGTTAAACAATCAATGTGCCAAGTTTCATGCTTGTATCACAAGTTGCACAATTCTACTCATAATATCCCCCACTATTTTTGGGGGTCATTATCTAGGACTATTATTTCTTGGGGTTATCTTCATGATATTTAGTCTTTTGTTCAAGGTTTTATGGTCATCCCCAACGGGCTCTTGTACTGAACACGCCACAAAGATGGATACATATCTGATTAAAACCCTTGGGGCTCAAAGTTCAGGAAAGATCCAATACATGTCCACCATCTCCATGTCAAGAGCAGATAGCAGATAGCCCCAAATGCCCCTAGAAAGAAAAGTCTTTTCCAGCATCTGCGTGGATGGGCGAGCAAGGGCTCCCTCAGAGGTGTAATATTTCCTGCTGACATGACTGCCTCACTCATTTGTCAGAGCTGGAAGTGGCAACTTTACTTCAACAGGAACTGGCTGATGATAAAGTGCCAGCCTACTAGCTTTGAGTTTTTAAATCATCGCGGGCGATCTGCATGAAGACCTAGGAGAGAAATGGATTCCTCTTAGTATGGTGTTCGAGGACTTTTGCAGCCGACTGTCAGAAAAGATTTTGTCAGCAGAATCTACTGCCAGTCTAAGGGACAGTAGCTACACACTAATCTCACATTCAATAAAGTGAAGAATGACACGATTCAGTATTTAAATCAAGGAGAAAATCTGTCCTTACTTTGACGCAAACTTTCATTGTTCTATTTCCTGAAACTGAATAACAGTAAAAAACTTACAGCTAATATTTTCAGTGACCGGAATACTACTTGTAGTAGACCGGATTCAGATTGAGCTAGGTGCCACCTGAAAAAGGACATTAATGACTATTAGAAAAGCTTAGGGTAGTGTTTGGTCTGGCCAGCAAAATTCTGCCTTCTTCTTCCTTTCGTTTAGAATTAGGGTAGTTTTTGGTCTGGCCAGCAAAATTCTGCCTTCCTTTGGTTTAGAATTAGTGCAGGTTTTGGTCTGGCTAGCAAAATTCTGCCTGCCTTCTTCCTTTGGTTGAGAATTAGGGTAGTTTTTGGTCTGTCCAGCAAAATTCTGCCCTCCTTCTTCCCTTGGTTTAGAATTAGGGTAGTTTTTGGTCTGACCAGCAAAATTGTTGGATCCAAACAAGTCTTTTATTGATAATTGTCATTTCCTCCTTATATATTTTTGTCTTTCTTTGATAGGATGTAGCTTATTAGTTTTAGGGAATCTAGTGGGATTCAAAGGACCGGTATTCGTCCTTTCCTGGTTGTTATTAAGGTATTGAATTATTTATTATATCCCACAAGGTTGATCTAAATATTGTATTTATTAAGCATTAAATATTGTCTAGTTTTCTTGAGTGTTTGTTTCCGCTGACCTTTAGCACTGAGAGACATTATAATATTGACAACCCAAAAATAATTTGAGGGTTGTAACAATGACAATGTTTTCTTGTGTCCTTATGTGTATGAACAGAAAAGTTCAGGTAAACGGGTATCTTAGGGTGGTTTGGGAGAATATAGAGGTAATCATTCAAAATGGCCGCCCAAATAGCCACAATTTACCAAAAAATCATATTTTGCCCATACATATTACTTAAAATAGAAATTAAACTATTAAATATAGTCACATAAGCCTTTATAAACTATTAAGCATATTTGTATAGTACCATGCTTTAAATCCAATATGGCGACTGCCATTAGTGGCAAAATGGTGCCCAAATAGGTGATATTGTAGAAAAAGTTATAACATTAGCCACAAATATTAATGAATTTGGAAATGAAACCAAGAAACATGGTCATATACCTTAGAGAAACTCTTATAATGCATGTTTAATACTATGCTTCGAATCCAATATGGCGACCACCATACAAGCTAAAATGGCGCCCAAAATGGGTGAAATTGTAGAAAATTTTCGTATTTTGGAAATATATATGGTGATTAATATGGGAAAAAAGGTAGAAATATGGTTCTAGGGCCTTAAGCAACTTTTATCAAATATACTTTAATTGTTTTCATGCTTTAAATTCAAGATGGTGGTCAGTATTATTGCAGAAAAAACACAGCAAAGAAGATAAAATTGCACAAAAAAACATGAAGTGTTGTTTCAGATCCAATATGGTGGCTAAAATGCCAGCCAAATTCTTGTCAAAATAAACCATCACTGGCTGCAAATAAACAAAACGGGGAAGAACCCATGCAATATGATTCTAGAGCCATTAGACACCCATGTAAAATTACTTACCCTTACATTTTCCTCATCCAGCCAAGCCCAAACTATCACATCTAGCATCCATATTGTTAATGTTATATTCCTTTTTTTTTCTTCAGGTGACACCATGACCTTGCAATGTGTAGCACATTATTAATCACCCAAGTATGATTATAGCGAACTGATAGTCCTTTCGTCAGATGCCCATTCAAGATTACTGCAAGCAAAGCAAATTCGTCGTGATCATGGTGGTAGCAATGTTCACAGGGAACAAGCTGCATTGATGCTGATCACATTGATTCTAATATCCATGGTCTTCACATGGAATACTGCTATAAGAAGTTCACACTTATAATCTCACAAAGTGAAATCAATCAGATGATGGAAACCAATCAAGCTCTAAGCAATTACGTGCATCATCTCAATCTCCAGCATCCAAGTATCTCTTTCCCGATTATTGCTCCTTCTGCAAGGTGAAAAAGTAAAAAATTCGTGGGGCAAGAGCAGATTTCACATAAATTAACACCAGCATGTCCAGAACACATGATCAAACGTGCTGCTGAAGAATCAGATGATATAGATGAACTACAAGACATTCAAGGGGTAGATCTTGCGTAAGAAATTCAAGTTCATGACAAATGCAGACTGGATTACACTCACATAATTTTTATATATCTTCTCATATGAACTCTGCAGCTTTGTGTACCGCGGACGATTTATCATTAGGTGTTGTCATTGATTCAATACCTTCTTAACTCACAACTACCTCAGAGCTGTTGTTATTGATCTTCAGAAAGTACAACAAACCTGGGAACTCTTTCAAAATTATTTGCTTCAGTTTACTTATGTCACAAGTGTCCCCGTCATGACCATCATAGTACAACTCGTGAATCATTTTCGTTGATATAGCTTTGTTGTTCTCATTTATTGTACTTTGCATTTCCTTCTTTACCAATTCAAAGTTGCCAATATCGTCGTCTTTCAAGGAAACGCTACGTTTTGTGACACCAACATTGCGAATATAATTCAGTCTGCTTTTGTCAAGTTTAGTTTATGTACAGTACGATAGAGTATTTACATGTGTATTGACTATCTGGAGCATGCAAATTTTGGATGAGATGTCAACACCCTTTTCAATGCACCAGGTTGTGTAAAATGCTAAGGTCAGCTTCACTGAACAGTCTGCCTCCCTGTGGTTTGTAAGGAGCTGTCTCTTCATACTCCATGAGATCATGACTTACAATGTGATTCCTTAGCTTGCCACACAGTTTGCAGTTTTTTTTTCTGATGGACCGACAACAACAACTGGCAGGACCTCCCAGAGGTATCCTCTTTGCATCCTTACTCTGCGAAACGTAGTTTGCTCTCTTCAGCTCTCCAGCCGCAATGTTGGCAGTCGGGTGGTTTTCCTTCAGTAATTTCAAGTTATTTTCTTATGGATGAGTGAGTTTCTTTGAGCTTCTTCATTCTTTCATTGTACTGCATTATTTCAATTCCAACCGAGATGCTGCCAATTTTCAGTCTACTTTCTCCTTCCTTGCACCTTCTTTAGCTAGCTGTTGTGCTCTCTCGTTGCCTATGACTCCAGTGTGTGATGGCACCTGGGAGGTTAGATAAATGGAAACCGAGCAATGGGCCCTCCCGTGTACTGGATTGACAGCAAGGATCGTTGGGAGTGGGCGGGCCTTATCCAGTCCTGTTATCCACTCAAAACACTAATGGTGCCTCTTAGCGTATAATGAGGATTCGTCCCCCTACTCCGTTGTTTTGTAGATTATTCTGTTACCGGCGTATTTTTGGCTTATGTGAACTTATGCCGGCATTAATGAGTAAACGATCTAGACACTGAAAGAAAAAAACAATGCTTGGAATAGTTTTGTATTATCATAAACATCCGACGAGTATCGTTCGCCAACAGACGAGGAGCCGAGTTGAGTAGTCACTGACTATTTCCCAAAGCTTATTAGCAAATTGATATTTGAAGGCTGTTTTAGGAATATATAGATTAAAAATGCAGTCTTTTATTTTAACCTTTACATGATTTCCCTCTATCTTTTAAACAATCTGAGAAAACAGTTATGAGTCAGCTGTTATGATATACTGACTAAAGAATTAATATATTCAGCAACCTAAGATATTAATGTATATCAATGAAAATGAGAAAATATTACACCAATTATCCATGACAACATATATGCATTATCTATTATAGTATAATGTGATATTCTTACTTTTGAACAAAATCTGGTTTTTGTTCATAGTGACGCAGGCAAATTATGGCGCGAACGGCAAGATGTCGGCAATCGTTCTATATGAATACAAATTTTGGAACGTACTACATGGAAGTTCGATGAACTTTCCAATTTTGCCGTTGTAATTAGAAATAATGCAGTAATTTACAATATGTATAATTTCTCAATATTATTTGGCGTAATTAAAACACTAATTTCAGTTATTGGAAGATAACATAAGAAAATAATGGCATTGAAAGTGGCCTGTTCAGGATCGTCATAAACAGTATTCCAGCACATTAACTATATTTTCTTCCTGTTACGTTCAAAGATAGAAAAAATATAGTAAAGATGAAAAATACAGTAATCGATTTAGAATAAAATAGATTTGAATAATTGTACATTAAGAGATATAAACGCAATTACTTTTGTATTGAATCCCACAAGAAAATTCCTTTTGGGTAGATAAGCCATTGACTCCTCCCCCCTCATTGCTGATTGATCCGTCAGAAACTTGCTTCAACCACGACAAATTACGCGGTCTCCCTCTATTTTACCTCTGAGGATGGCACCCATATGATTGTCTGATCTGCGATAGCTGTGATTTTGGATTTAGCTGTTCTTGGTGTTAGTGGCTGTGGGGCACTCAGATCATCTGTTGCTATTAGGGCATTGTCTTTACTCCTTTCTATGACACTCGGTGCTGTTGTAATACCAATAACTTCTGACAGCTACATGGAGCAACCATTTTGATGATCGTAATGTAAGAGTAAATGTCTCTCCATACTGGTAGAGGGTTCCCCACTACCTGCTCTGCCATCCTCTAGTAGTGAACCAACTATATAACTGTGTATCCGTCTGCCCTGTGTACTGTCCAGCCTCTGAAGCTAGTCACGCTTCATCAATGCAGGGGTCCATTGCTTCCTTTTTCCCTCTTAATGCTGATAGCGATATCTCTAGGTATTTCATGTTAGAATCTTGAATTCATTGTCTTGCTGCAGTAACCCAATCATTCTTTCGTCTTTTAGGATGGCTGTGAATGAGATGGTCTCTCGCTCATCCATTATCATCCGTCGTGATGGATTCATACAACCGGATGATCGCCGTTTTTGTTATTGTATGATGTTTTAGGAGCAGCAGCACTGCCTCTTTCCGCTGTATTACTTGCCTGGCACTTTCAGGCCAACGAAAACATAACGAAAGCACAAATCGCTATTAGACAAAGTTTTCGGTTTTCATAGGAAATGGCTTATCAGTTTGTTCAATTTGAAGAGAGAGAGAGAGAGAGAGAGAGAGAGAGAGAGAGAGAGAGAGAGAGAGTGTTTTGTTATTTCCCTGCTTTGTTATAATTAAGAGAAGGCGATTTGGATTGACCAAAGAAATTTTGCTCATGAGCGACGCTGGTCTGGATGACCTTCACTTCATTTAAACCAATTTTCTCGAATGTTCTGGAATAAAGATTTACTTGTTACTCAAAGCAATTCGGTCCATTTTCCGCCACAGGGCAAACACGCAGGAAGATTCCAGACATTCTTTGGACATTCTCAGGTGGTTTCAAAAATGACAAGAACGTCTTTGGGACGATGCGGCCTCTCTCTCTCTCTCTCTCCTCTGCTCTCTCTCTCTCGTCTCTCTCTCTCTCTCTCTCCTCTATCTATATATATATATATATATATATATATATATATATATTATATGGTGTAAATATATATAATTATATATAGATACACACAGACATATATATATATATATATATTATATATTATATATATATATATATATATATATATATTATATATAATCTTAAAAAGACTTTCAGACTGGCAGGAAGTCTTTTTATGTTTAGAAAATAGCCATTTTATTTCAGAGTAGTTAGTCAGGCCAGACATTTTCGAATGGGCACGCTTTTATTTTTAACAGAGCATGAATAAAAGGCGAAGAGGGTTATCCATAAAATTTTGTGAAATGAAGTTGAAGCGACAGCTAACCGGAGCGAAGGAATTTGGAAGACAGAATGACAGGACAGCGGTTTGGTGGTGGATCCTCAAACAATGTCCGAAGGTCACGGAGGCATTTCCGTGTTGTCGGCAGTAGGAGTCATTTCATCATACTATGATTTAATCGACGTGTTTTCCTGTTCACTATACAAAGCCCCGAGAATGGAGAGGCGCCTCAGGTTTCTCTAGTGAGGTGAAGGTCTTGCTTCTCGCAGTTCGAGCCCCGGTCATCCCAGTGCATTACTCCTGTACTATATATTTGTTTATACTATATTAAAAGCTCCTTTGAATCTTAGCGTTATGGGGACACCTTTAGTTTGAGGAGAAATGTCTTTTCTTTGAAGTATAAATAGTATTTTAAGAAATACCTAGTGGAATGCCAGCAGGATGGACGTCAGTTGCTTTGGTGGCTTTCATAATCATAATATGTTCATCCTCATTGTCATCGTCATCGTCATCAAATGTCTGTAAGAAAGCGTTGTTCTCTTTCATGGTTGTTGTTTAATTCCCTGCTCATGTGACTGCTATATTGCTGGTTCATCATCATCCTACTAATGGTGGTATTGAGGAAGCTATTGTCCAAACGTTATTGGGTTGTTAACCTTCTCATACATAAGATCACAAAGCTATATTACAATCTTTTATAATGTATTGATGATGATGATGATATATATATATATATATATATATATATATTATATATTATATATATATAGATATATATATATTATATATATATATATACGTGAAAATTGAAGGGGGTTCTATCAACCAGTAGACATCTGTCGGTGCGAGGTGAAGGATAAGATACCAAGTGCCAAAATTACGATTATATGCAAATGTCCCATTTATTCATGACAAAAATTTCTACTGTGAATTGAAACAGTTAATCGAAATTTTTTTCCCTGCAATTGAATTAAGACTAATACCTTGCAACCCAATGAACATTAGATCATTATTTAAACACAAGGAGAAACTCGATCCACTGACGACCTCAGGAGTCGTATATCTATTTAATTGCCCTAGATGTAATCTAGGGAAGTACGTCGGCTCCACACGGAGGTTACTCAAAGTGAGATTGGACTCTCATTGAGGCGTTATAGAACAGTTGTCAAATTAACTAATCATGAGTTTTCATGTATACTTGAACATACAAAGAAATGTAAACATGACATGAATTACAAAAATTTTAAAATTATAGGCCAATCCCCTAACGAACAGCATTTAACTATTTTAGAATCACTCTTCATTAAACAACTCGTTCCGCAGTTAAACACCCAGTCTTCCTCAACACCTCTGTATCTCTCGTGAGTTCAAGTCGAAGCTGACTCGGCCCGAATTGTCACTCGGTCTGTGCTTTCAGCACCTTATGGTAATGACTCCTCCCTACTTTTGTACTTGATTTTTATATTTGCATAATTTTTAAACTTTAAATTTGTATTCCGGGTTTGTGATTAGTTTAACTTTTGTTTTATCTTTCTTTAACTTGAAATGGGACACACACACACAACACACACACACACACACACACACACATATATATATATAATATATATATATATATATATATATACATATATATATATATATATATATATATATATATATCCAGTGTAACACGAAGGAACACGTACTTAAGAATATCCTTAAATCCACAGTAGAAAGGTAAGTGAAGCAGGGACTTGGGACAAGTACCTTCATAGTATATCTACATTTCCAAGTTCATACTGGATATAACAGAAGGTGACTGAACTTTATATACAAAGACAGAAAGAGGGGGCGGCGGTTAATCTGGACTGCGTGTTCTTTAAGCAAAAGAGATGAGGAAAGAGGATCAAGGTATAATCCAGAATGGAGATGTAAATTCCTTGTTGAAGGCGCTTTAATAAAAATGGATTCCAACAGATTCCTTTTTCAGTGATCTTTGACCCTTCAGCAGATTATCGAGGAATTATCCCAGTCATAGCATGGCCTGTCAACAGTGCCATTTTTGGTTAATCCTATTGATAAGGCATATTTGTGCTGAGAGCATCTTACCTTTAGTTCTTTAGATGTTTGCCTATCATAAATCTTATTAAATTCTTTACAAAAGATAAAGTATACAATATTGTTTGAATTTGGCGGGCTATTCGTAATTAATTTATTTCTCAGAATGTTGTTATATTTAAATACTAAGTTAATAAAAATAGTTTTGAAAATGGGTACAGCAGGGATGAAATTAGGATGAAATGATATGCAGAGAATTTTCTTAAATTCTATGTTAACACTGACTGGATTTTTTACAACTGACTGGATTGTAATACATCTTTTTTGCTTTATTTTTACAAAGTTCCAAAAAATATGGAGGGTAACATAATGAATCTCATATTTTATCCATAATTTTAAACTCGTCTAAAAATTCTGGAATTTTAAGAAGATAAGTTTAAAGGTAAGATCCTCTTAATATGGCACAAATATGTTATATCAAGAGGATTAACCAATAATGGCACTGTTGATCATTGTCTTAAGACAGGCCATCCTATTAGCTGGGATAATTCCTCGATAATCTGCAAGGTCAAAGTTCAACGAAAAAGGAATCTGTTGGAATCCATTTTTATTGAAGCCACGTCAACAAGGAATTTACATCTCCATCCTGGATTATACCTTGATCCTCTTTCCTTATCTCTTTTGCTTAAAGAACATGCCGCCCAAATTAACAAACCTTAACCCCGCCCCTCTTTCTGTTTTTGTATACAAAGGTCTGTCAACTTCTAATATATTCAGTGTGAACTTGAAAATGTAGAATATGCTACGAAAGTACTTGTTCAAAGTCCCTGTTTCACTCACCTTTCTACCGTGGATTTGAGGATATATATATATATATATATATATCTATATATATATATATATATATATATATATTATTATATAGTAGGGTACAGATAGTTACTAGATGGATCCCCACCGAAAACCCAAACAATGGAATAGAGTGAAATAGAGTGAAGAGCGATTGTATACGTTCAAGAATGCTTGTGGAAGTGACTGCTGATGATGTAAGGAAGGCGATTAAGAGTTTAAATAAAAGAAAGACACCGCTAACTGATGGTGTTACAAGTGAGATGCTGCAGAACAGTAATGATAGTGTGACTGAGTGACTGACTCGAGTTTGGAAGTTGCCTGGATGAGATAATACTTCTAAAGGAGTGGAGGGAGGGGAGGAAAATTTAAATTGCTTTAACCTGAAAGTGACGGAGACACCTATAAGAAATATAGTCACTGAATCACGGACTGCGTATGGGATGATTTTGATGAGAAAAGAAAACAGACGACAACAAAAGAACTGTTGGAGGGAGAATAGTTAGGGTGTAGCAGACAACAACGTGGTTGCGTCGATCAGCTGGTACTTAGGAAAGAAGTTAGAAAGCAAAGTGAATAGCAGAGAGCTTGCGATTAATTCGGGGGAGCGCCATCGTGGAGGATGTTGAGCAGGTATGGAATAGATGATGGTTTGTTGAAAAAGACTGATAAAAAGTATTATGACGTCAGCAGAGTGTGCATCAGGATATGCCGAAAGGAGAATGACTGGTTTGGTGTGAACATTCTCCATACTTACGACAGAGGGCACAGTGGTGGCAGAAGCTGCGCCTGAGCAGTGAGATGGCAGTCTTCACACATAGTTCATGACCCAGAAGGCACCGCTATGTGCGGAAAAAAAGGAAAGAAAGGGGGAAAAAAACGTGAGCAGAGCGTAAACCGTTGCGTGTTATAAATGACGTTAGCATTGCTATGATTATTCTCATCAATGACGTCGTGCTGAAGATTTCCTTCTGTCCTCCAGACATCGCGAGAAGGTTCGAAGACATATTGTGGAGGGAATAGTACTAAAGCGACGGGACAAGAAGGCGCGTCTCCGACAGCGTTCGTTGCCTTGCGCCTTCTTTCAGGTTACCGCAGTCACAATTTCATTATATTCGACTGCCTATCACCGGAACTATCGTCGCTAGTGCGTTAGTTGTTGAAAATAACGTCAGACACAAAATTGTCATCAATAAATATTTGCTATTAGTGTGGTTTAAACCTTTCAAGTTATGTGGAAAAACTCATTGTCACTCACACTCATGCATCACGTGCAAAATCGCACATTCGTTGGCTTTTACCAAGAGGGAGAACTAAGAGAACTGACGCCAGACATTTTCTTTGCTGCGTAAAAGCTGAATAAAAAAACAGTATACGGAAGGAGAAAGAAATCAATACTAGAAGAAAAAGGCAAACAGGAAATGATGGACGTTCGTGATCTTTCCGGTAAGCTTGATCTCATTCAAATGGATTCCTTACAGAACCCACGAGAGATTATAACCTCGGCTTTCCTTTGACCCTACTCGCGCTGGCTATAGGTTTGTCGCTCAGCGTTGCACATCTCACCCCCCCCCCCCCCCCCCCCCCCCCCCCCCCCCCCCCCCCCCCCCCCCCCCCCCCACCCCCCCCCCCCCCCCCCCCCCCCCCCCCCCCCCCCCACCCCCCCCCCCCCCCCCCCCCACCACACACACAAAGACTAAACGAACGGCTGCCCATCAGTGATCTTCTCTGGTTTCGCATATTGCTCTGGCATACATTAACTCAAGAGCGCGCAGCTATGACTGTAAGAATAGTTGTGTGTGTGTGTGTTTATATATATATATATATATCTATATATATATATCATATATATAAGCATGTTAAAACATTACGTAATCTAAGTGATATCTCGGCATAAATATATTTATAAATAAATGTAGTTATGTGTATCTACACGCACGCACACACACACACACACACACACATACACATATATATATATATATATATATATATATATATATATATATATATATATATATATATATATATACTATTATACATACATTATACATAGATATATACACACATATATATATGTATATATACGTATATATATATATATATATATATATATATATATATATATATATATATATATATATATACAATGTGTGAATGTAATAATAGTATTGACAATTAATGCAGTCATAATTAAGTAATACTTTTTAATATTATTTTAGTCTGTTGGTCTGGATTGGTAGTAGAGCTGGTGCAGAATGAATATGTTTTTTTTCTTTCAAGCTGACGGCAATGCACTTAAAAGTGGGCGGTAGCTTGTCGATGACTGATTGAATGTAAAATCAGAATAACACCATTTCATATAAGTGCTGCGTGATCAGGTTGAAAGCTTATTTGACAGGGTAAAGTTCTTGAAATATTTGTTGTTTCTGATGATGAAGCTGTCGAGTTGAGAGACTGAGTTCTCTATGTAATTATGTGACTTATGTAATGCTACGGCAATTAGAACAATCAAATTTGTGTACCTGCATAGGCCCGTTGCAGCATAAGCCTACATCTTAGGCACTTATGCTGTACCTTTTAATTTCATCTTGTAGGATCCCACTTTTTAAAGCAAATTTAGTCAACAAGATTAAATCAAACTTAACTTTGCAGTTACTGCATTTATGGATGACTTCATTTAGCATTCCTATGATGGTTATCAACAAAAACCAATATAATCGGATTTTAAACTCCATACACTGTTGCACGACATTTCTTAAAACGAATATTTCATTTTTGAAACCCCTCCCTTTTCTAAAGCCAGCTTGTTCATCTCTAAGCATTCAATACATTTGTTTTTTGCCAACCTGTTGAACATTTTACTGGAAATTCTCCTTACTACTTGCATTAGTGTGATTCTGCTATATATTGTTAGCACATTCCGTTGAGTTGCATTTCCCAGGTACTTTTTTATAACTTCTGATTCCCATTCATCAGACTTTGTCATCTCCGTGCGCGGACAATTCGTCGACGGACAATTAATTCACAGACAGGACAATCGTTGATAGCAGAATTGGTCGATAAGACCAATTCTGGTCGACACATGATTGGAAGGACTAGATGCACTGATTACATTCGTCAAATAAAGGAGTATTTTTGAAACAAGTAAGAAAGAGAAAATAAAAATGCAAATAAAACGAAAACATTATTTATTAAAAGATTTGAACCGCTTACTAAAACATAATGAAAGGACTTTATGCATATATTACATTCGTTACATGAAGATATATTTTCTTTGAAAACAAGTAATAAAACAAAAAATTAAATACCAAGTTGTTTATTAAAGACAGGAACAGCCTACCAGAAACTTACATGAATTAATAATAATAATAATAATAATAATAATAATAATATTTTGGTAGAGGACCCTCTTTTAGGCAAATACTGTTAAAAAGGATGGCAGAATTAAGCGAGTTGATTATATATATTGTTTTTTTCTCTATTTTCCTTACAATTCGCTTCTCAGGCTCAGCGATGTTTCTGAGTAACTGGCCAATATTCATATTGGGAATTTTCAATTTACCAATTTTTGAAAATTCCCAATATGTAATATTGGCCAGTTACTCAGAAACATCGCTGAGCCTGAGAAGCGAATTGTAAGGAAAATAGAAAAAACAATATATAAAAATCAACTCGCTTAATTCTGCCATCCTTTTTAATAATAATATAATAATAATAATAATAATAATAATAATAATAATAATAATAATAATAATAATATAAAGTGGCGCCGTGGCAGAGTGGGTTAGGTCGTCAATTGACTGGTTAAGCAACATTGGGGCTGGTCATTCGTTGGATGGGTGACCACTCTCCTCGGCGTTGATTCCTTGGGAAAGGATCTTTACCATAATTTCCTCAGTCTACTCAGCTGTAAATGAGTACCTATTCCTGATGGGGTAAGGTCCAGCTATAGGTTGAATAGCAAGACTCAGCAATGATGGAAAGAAATGAGGGATTAAACGACAACGACGTAAATGGAACCTCTGGCAACAGAGGAGCTTCGTCCGGCAGCCAGGTATTCAGCCCAATTGAAGGGGAAGACGGTCAGGTACTTGGAGGTCGTCATCCAGCAACTGACCACCACAACGACAGTAACCAACAACCAGAGACTGGAGCTACAGAAGCAAACCAGAGGAAGAAATGGACAAGAGAAGAAAATAAGGAAACATGGAGATGCTACATCAGAAGCAACCCGATGGAGAGAGGATATAGAAGTATGTTGGTCAACATCTGGAATGAGAGGAATAACAACACCCCCAAAACAGAGCAGAGGCTGGCAAACCAAATAAGGAACATAAAGAAAAAGAACAGGCTCTCCCCAACAGAAAGAGAGGATCTGGAAAGGGAAGTGACACACGGCAACGAATTACAAGAAGACGAACTGAGAGACGATGCCAAAGAAGACGACAGGGATGATGAGGTATCAAACAACAACACACGAAGAAACACCGACGAAGTAACAGACAGGAAGGAATGGGTAGAAAAGATCAGACAATGGATGAAGCCAGCCAGATACAGAGAACAAAGATCCCCTCTCCATGAAAGCGTACAACACCAAGAAATTAAGGGAGAAAACAAGTGAGGTCAATGAAATAATGAAACTAATACACACCAATATCACAGAAACAAATAACTTGACATATGCAGGAGCAAGATTACTAGCAGAACTGATGGGGATACGAACACCAACCCAACAGAAACCCAACAGAAACAGAAACGGCAACCGCCTTGGAAAAGGCGCCTGGAAAAGTAAATCATAGTGATGAGATCTGACTTGAGTAAACTGAAAGAGATGGCAGAAAAAAGGCTAAGAAGCAAGAAAACAAGGGAGGAACTCAACGAGAAATACAAAGTACAGGAGAGGAGACTAAACAACACAATACAAGATGTAAAACAGAGGTTTTAAGGCCAAAGCACATAAGATCCAACGGTACATGAACAGGAATAAGGGATACCAACAGAACAAACTATTCGAAACCAACCAGAAAAGACTATACAGCCAACTAAGAGGGGAAGACAACCACCAAGAAATTCCTGAAGCCGAACCAAGTAAGAGACTCTGGGAAAACATATGGAGCAATCTGGTATCACACAACAAACATGCAACATGGCTCCAGGAAGTCAAGGCTAAAGAAATAAAACAAAGATTCACAGACATCACGACAGACACAGTCAGACACCAACTAAAGAAAATGCCAAACTGGAAAGCCCCAGGTCCCGATGAAGTCCATGGATACTGGCTCAAAAACTTCAAGGCCCTACACCCAAGAATAGCAGAAGAACTCCAGCATTGTATCACAAATCACCATGTGCCCAAATGGATGACCACAGGAAGAACATCCTTAGTCCAGAAAGACAAGAGTAAGGGAAATATAGCCAGTAACTACAGGCCTATCACCTTCCTACCAATAAAGTGGAAGTTACTAACAGGTATCATCAGCAAAAGGCTATACAACTACCTAGAGGATACAAACACAATCCTCCACCAACAGAAAGGCTGCAGAAGGAAGTGTAGGGGCACAGAAGACCAGCTCCTGATAGACAAAATGGTAATGAAGAACAGTAAGAGAAGGAAAACCAACCTAAGCATGGCATGGATAGACTATAAGAAAGCCTTCGACATGATACCACACACATGGCTAATAGAATGCCTGAAAATATATGGGGCAGAGGAAAACACCATCAGCTTCCTCAAAAATACAATGCGCAACTGGAATACAATACTTACAAGCTCTGGAATAAAAAAAAACTAGCAGAGGTGAATATCAGGTTAGGGATCTTCCAGGGCGACTCACTGTCCCCACTACTCTTCGTAGTAGCCATGATTCCCATGACAAAAGTACTGCAGAAGATGGATGCTGGGGACCACCTCAAGAAAAGAGGCAACAGAATTAACCATCTGATGTTCACGGACGTCATCAAGCTGTATGGTAAGAGCATCAAGGAAATAGAAACCATAATCCAGACTATAGAGATTGTATCTGGGGACATCAGGATGGAGTTTGGAATAGAAAAATGTGCCTTAGTCAACATACAAAAGGGCAAAGTAACAAGGACTGAAGGGATAAAACTACCAGATGGGAGCAACATCAAACACATAGATGAGACGGGATACAAATACCTGGGAATAATGGAAGGAGGGGATATAAAATACCAAGAGATGAAGGACACGATCAGGAAAGAATATATGCAGAGACTCAAGGGGATACTCAAGTCAAAACTCAACGCTGGAAATATGATAAAAGCCATAAACACATGGGCAGTACCAATAATCAGATACAGCGCAGGAATAGTGGAATGGACGAAAGCAGAACTCCGCAACATAGACCAGAAAACTAGGAAATATATGACAATACACAAAACACTACACCCAAGAGCAAACACGGACAGACTATACATAACACGAAAGGAAGGAGGGAGAGGACTACTAAGCATAGAGGACTGCGTCAACATCGAGAACAGAGCACTGGGGCAATATCTGAAAACCAGTGAAGATGAGTGGCTCAAGAGTGCATGGGAAGAAGGACTGATAAAAGTAGACAAAGACCCAGAAATATACAGAGACAGGAGAATGACAAACAGAACAGAGGAATGGCACAACAAACCAATGCATGGACAATACATGAGACAGACTAAAGAACTGGCCAGCGATGACACATGGCAATGGTTACAGGGTGAGAGCTCAAGAAGAAAACTGAAGGAATGATAATAGCGGCACAAGATCAGGCCCTAAGAACTAGATATATTCAAAAAACGATAGATGGAAATAACATCTCTTCCATATATAGGAAGTGCAATATGAAAAATGAGACCATAAACCTCATAGCAAGCGAATGTCCGGCACTTGCACAGAACCAGTACAAAAAGAGGCATGCTTCAGTGGCAAAAGCCCTCCACTGGAGCCTGTGCAAGAAACACCAGCTACCTTGCAGTAATAAGTGGTACGAGCACCAACTGAAGGAGTGATAGAAAACGATCAGGCAAAGATCCTCTGGGGATATGGTATTAGAACAGATAGGGTGATACGTGCAAATGCACCAGACGTGACGTTGATTGACAAAATCAAGAAGAAAGTATGACACCAGAGTTGAAGAGAAAGAAAAGGAAAAAATGGATAAGTATCAAGACCTGAAAATAGAAATAAGAAGGATATGGGATATGCCAGTGGAAATTGTACCCATAATCATAAGAACACTAGGCACGATCCCAAGATCCCTGAAAAGGAATCTAGAAAAACTAGAGGGTGAAGTAGCTCCAGTGCTCATGCAGAAGAGTGTGGTCCTAGAAACGGCGCACATAGTAAGAAGAGTGATGGACTCCTAAGCAGGCAGGACGCTACACCCGGAACGCCACACTATAAATACACCCAGGCGAATTGGAAGACTGTGATAAACGCCCCCCTCCCCACCAAAAAAAAAAGAGAATAATATCCTTTCTTTCAGCTCAGGGAATATACAAAATACAGACAGTAACATACACAACCTAGATACATGAGCCGATAAAAAATTAATAATCGGCATTTATCCACAAAATAGCTGAGGTAGCATAAAAGATAGTAATCATAATACTGGTAAGGACAGTAATAATATTGGTGAGAAAAAACAAATGCATTGAGAGTTATAACAGTTAGTGCACAGATTATATAACTTAAATTTCAACTAGAGACCTTGCGTGGTTACAGTAGTCAGGTCCAGAGGGCTAAATACGAAAATTGAATGTAAAAAAACTAACTTGATAGTATTCACAGTAATAATGAAAAAGTAATATATCAGCAATAAATATAATAATATTGATAGAATCTGCAGATGACATCTTGCCAATACAGAGATTAAGTCCTTTAGGGGACAAAGGCCTCCTTTCCCCATCTTTCCCACAATTTAGATCTTCTTCTTGCTACACTCCTTAGGATGCTTTGTATGAGAGAGTTGCTGCTGTTTCTCACTCGGGTTCGCCTTACAATGATTTTGAAATTATCCTGGTGGTTTTCTATGAACATCTTTCTGCCGGAGTGGTAGCGGTGAGTGTTTGTGAGGCGTCTCAGAATGTCATTGTGCATAACAGTAACAGTGATACGTCTCATGGTCTTTCGGGTATAGTTCGTCCAGAGGGAACACCCATAGTTACTGTAGCAGTACGAGCGTTTTCACGTCTCGGTGACAGAAGGCAAACCTCCTTGCAATCATGTAGCCAGTTGCACATAGTTTACGACGCCTCTGTTCAATGTCTGCCGTATCTTTTAGGTGATAATGTGACCCAAATACGGAAATTCGTGCACAAATTCCAGCCGATGGTTTCCGAGGAAAATTTGTGGTTCTGCAATATGCTTAAGCGATCTCGGGAGCAGCGACATGCACTGGGTCTTGGTTTCGGTGTAAATTATATCAAATTCCTCTGATTATTGGCGGAAAGTGTCGATGAGTCGTTGAAGACCTTGCACTGATAAGGAAATCAGAACCATATAGTTGGCGTAACAGAGGTTGTTTATAGTTGTTTCATTGATAGTGCATCCGATTGGGAGTGAGTTCAGTTTGATATTCAAGGCATCCGTGTATGTATTAAACAAGTATGGAGAGAGAATGCCCCCTTGCTGAAGCCCGTTTAGGGAGCCGAAGGTGTACGATAATGCGTTACCCCATTTGACACAGAATTGCTGTGTGGAGAACCAGCAATGTAAAATGCCAATTAGATATAGGGGTGTGCCTCTTTTATGCAGCTTCAGGAAGAGCTTCAGGTAGTTTACTCTGTCAAATGCTTTTCTCACATCTACAAAGGGAAACAGGAAAGGCTGATGATAGGTAATAGTTCAGCAATTCTTTCAGTGTGTAGATGCAGGTGTCGGTTGAGTGGTTTGCTTTAAACCCGAACTAGTTGTCAGTGGTGTGTATAAAAGAGAGAAGTCTCACTAGAAGAACCGACTCTAGTATCTTTGATGCGATCGTTGTGATTGCAATCGGCCGGTAGTTGCCAGGGTCAGCTGCATCCTTTAGCTTGTTTTTTGATTAATGGTATCAAGTGAACTAAGAGTAGGGAGTCTGGAAGAAACTGGTGAATGATACACGCATTGAATATGGCAGCTAGCAAAATGTAAATTATCGGATGGCAGAGTTTGAAAGCCTCTGCGGGAAGACCATCTCAGCCGGGAGATTTATTATTAGGTAGGCTGTTTATGGCATGGCTGATGTTACCTGGCGTAATACGGTCTGCAAAATGAAACTGAATGTTGTCAGTAAGGAGGTTATCTATACATCCCTTCGGGAATCTTGATCATTTATGCAATTCAGGATACTGTTGAAGTGGTCGCCCCACATACTTGCGCAGATAGCCTCGTCTCCGACTGCTTACCCTAACCTCTGTGATATCGTTTTAGTTTTGGGATTTAAGGACTGGATATCTTTCCAAAGACGAGGATAATCACCAGATTCTAAGTTTCTAGACATTGCATCGGCTCTTAGTGTTTTTCATTTAATCTGCAGTGCTTAAGAGCAAGTTTGAACTGCGCTCTCGCCTGTCTCATTAGTAATGCAGTGTGTCCTTCCTTCGGGCTACCATTTTGCCTCCACAGTAAAAACATTTCTCGTGAGTATGTATACAGATCTTTAACCAAGTCATTCCATCAGGTATATTACGAGAATTACCTTGACGAAATCTATAGGTAGCCCTGCCCGAAGCAAGCAATTAACCTTACGTATATATTACATTCATCATATAATGGATTGTTTTTTGTTTAGAATATAAAAAAAGTTTTATTTATGAGAAATTAAAAACAACCTTTTAAAAGCCCTCAAATATTAGATAAAGAACTCATTGATAAAAAAGAGAGACAGCCTATATAATAGAAATTCTTACATACAGTCAGCTATGTGGACAGGTCCTTAGGAATGGCAACCCATCTTCAACTTCGTAGTTGAGTACTAGTTTTTTTAGTCTTCCCTTGAGGAGAATGTATTTTGTTTTGCTTTGCCACATCAACCCCTGATAATGCCTCTTCTATTATTATTTCTGTGCTTGACTGTTCAACCCTAAGCTTCGGAATTCATTGGGATATAGGTTAGGGTGATGGATATTGACTCTTCTGCTGAATGAGTAATGCCACCCTTCTAGCGGTTGTTTGTTTTCGAGAGGTCATTGAGAACTATGTAGTGGTAAAACCATAACTAAATGTCGAACATTGGGCTTCTCCGTCTACCACGTTGCACGATTCCTACCCAAGCACACTCAAAATAAGACAGGAAGTCCTCCAAAATTTCATCTGTTTGTGCATCTAAAGAATGAAGAAGTTGTTCAAACAAATCAGCTGCATCAGTAGGTGGTACGAAAAGTAGCACTTGCAGCTGTTTTCTAAAAATAAATGCATTTTCTCGGTCGTTGTACCATCTTTGTGAACCTGTAGTGAGGAAAATTCTTTATAATGCTGTTTATAGCTGCTTTCTCAAAGTCAGCTGTAATAGATGTCACAATTAAATTACTTCCTTCTTTAATGAATTTAAATATTAAATCATAATTGATTCACATTTGCTGTTTGTTACACAATACAGTAACGACACTGTTTTACTTTCACAAATTACTGCATGGATCGTGTATAGCTACTTACCCAACGGTGCAGAGTTAAAAGTCCCGTCACCAAACCACTCAGTTTTCTTGGATAAAATTTCCAAGTTTTTCAGTGTACCAAATATAGATACCTCTTCATTTTCATAGAGTACAAAATCATCACCTCTTGGAGTCTCATTAACTCTTCTTCATTAATTATTATTGGTCTTTTTCGTTGTATCGTTCGCTTGAGAGATTCCTTCTTCAGTAAAGCTCAGCAATGCCCAAGGGGTATTGGAAGTTTACGATTTGCGCGCCTCCAATAAGCCTTTGATTCCTTGGTTTTGTCAATGATATAGACATATCACTCGGACAAAAGTTTTTTGCCTTCTCGTTCCGTTTTGACAGCCTCCATGATTGATACTGAAGGGCTTTGGAAAAATAAGTCCAATGAAAGCAGGATGAGAGTTTGGTCTTGAAATTAATTCAAAAATAAGTAGTTTAGTAAAACGATCTTAACAATAAGTAGTTTAGTCTAACAATTTTAGCTTTGAGTAATTGAAGTAAACAACAAATGATTGAGTTGGACAATATATTTTTGTTAGTAATTGATATTTAATTGATTGGAAATTAAAGAACTCAATTTACCGGAAAATACACCAGGTTTCTTTTGCCTTCTGAAAAATCAATCAGTATAATTCATTTATTTTTCAAGAAAAATCTGGAAATCTTAAGGAGCTTGTAAAAACTGCATATTTAAGATTAATCAGTATATGTGGCAACATTGCCTCAGTGAATGGAACCAATACTAAAAGGAAATGAAGCTAGTGACTCATCGGCCTTGTTAGTATAATTTACAGTAAGTAGTCAGAATCATGCGTCAGGTACCATTTTCAAGAAGCTCATATTTTGACCTTCGCTACGACTACCGGTATTTCATAGGTATTTTGGAGCTGAGTAAGAAAATGCGTTCAAGGTAGTACAATATAACCGATCGACAGATTGTGGTTTCTATAAAAAGCGTAATGCAAATACTTCAGAAGAAAATCCGTCGATGTCGTTAAGCCTGATTAGCCGGAGGTTTTAAACAGGTCAAAGTTGTCAGCACAGAAATATTTTCTCCCCCAACTTTTCCCCTCTATTGCTTTTTAACATTTGCCTCTAGGACATTGCCACATAGCTTGATATTATGAATACCGCCAGGATAGACCAAGAATGGTTGCTATATGCTCAAATTTGTTCTTAAAAATACTTAGCATTAAAGGCTGCAATACTTTTCACAGGTGTCATGAGCATGCAACGTAAAATCAGCTTCGGTAACAATAATGATTCCCGAGTGCTGCGAGTTTTCGGTCTATAGGACATTTATATTAAGATGATAACAGGGTAACAATAACATTTATAAGAAATAACATTACGTTTAGTAATGGTAACCGAACTTAATTGGCTGAGTCAGTAAACGTAAACACAATTAACGTCAAGGTCCTGAATATATGTCTGACAGTTTGGCGACAGCATTAAGATGCATAAAGACGTTGCTTAACTGTTAATAGTACTATTAGCTTAACACTACCACCACTTGTACGACTGCTACTACCACTAACAGTGACAACGATAATGCCTATTAGGCTACAAAGGGAAACGTGACATTGTACATTGCATCCACAGATAATTGGAAACGGCCCATATACTTCACTACAAAAGCCAACACCATGTAGCAATTTTGCTCCAGTGAAGCCAACAGGCGTAATGAAAAGGTCAATGGGAAGAAAACACGTACTCAGGCCTTTAGCGCTGAGGTGTGTATAACATTCACTCACTTGACAGAGGAGGGGGAGGGGTGGCGGGAGGAGGTCGTATAATTCGTGATAACAATAAGTGTATTTCCTGGAAGCTGAGAAACAAAGAAGCCCTTCTACACACTCCCCGTCTCCTCATTACTTCTCCCCTGCTCCAAACTCCTCGACTCCTTACAACAGCGCACCCTCCCCACCCTGAACGGGAACATCCCAAGGTCCCGCCCCTCCACCCTTGTCTATCTCCTTCCCCCACCCCTTGCGAAAAGAACCCCTTCTACGAGGACAACAACGCACACCGAGCAGCTTGAAGCATTAGGTACTTCGTCACTGTACTCGAATGCCGTCCTCGGAGGCTCGGACTTTACCGCTGCCCTCTGACTAACTTGGCTGAGGGCGGCTATGCAAAAAATAACTATTTTAGAGCAAACTAAAATAGGTTGCAAACGCGGATTGCCACTCAGTACGTAAGACTAAGAAGAAAATTCCAAAATCGGAGCCCATTCTGAAAGTGCAATGTACTTTATAGTATTAATAATTAAAGTAAGGTGCAAGCATTGTGTATATTGCTATGAGCCTGTATTCATGTGCATCCGCGTGTTGCAGAATAGGCTAAACGTGGAATTGTAGTTAAAGTGAATAAATGTTGTAATTAGAAAATTAAGGGTTCTCTCTCTCTCTCTCTCTCTGCGTGTGCGTGTGCAATGTTGTTTACACAATCACAGGTGTTTGATCAATGTCAGTACGTGTGCCGTAAGTTGTGTAAGAGAATACCAGGCCTGTTGTGGACCTCCGGACTTTCAAACCTGCAAAGCCTTCCCAATATCATATATGCATACATTAGCATACATTATATTACTTTTGTGAATATAATGTATTATTATTATTATTACTAAGGGTCCCAAGACGTATTATAACCAAGAAAAGCGTTTAACCATGAACACTCGATTCAATCAAGCGGAAAGATTTCCGCATCGACAAAGCTTTACCCTATCACCCCCTGGCCCGTCTCTCTCTCTCTCTCTCTCTCTCCTCTCTCTTCTCCTCTCCTCTCTCTCTCTCTCTCTCTCTCTCTCTCTCTCTCTCTCTCTCTTTGTGCGTGTGTGTATTCATTGTTGATACTTTGATTGCGTTTTGTTTTATTCTTTGGTTCCACAATATATTTATTATCTGGCGCGCTATGTATATTTTTCACGATTTTACCTCCATAAAACGATATCGGACTGAAAGACGTATACCTCAGGAAGCCTCAGTCGGACTCCATAATAACCCGAGAGGCGCAACCACATCTCTTCTTATTCCTTGACTTTCTCTCCTTCCTGCCACTGGTTTTGTTGAGGTTATCTTCTGATCGAAATTTCCATTGTGTCTTAATAGCAGTTGTTCGAAGAAGAGTGTTTTGAAGGAAAAATAGATGGAAGGCTTTAATGTGGAAAGACCTTGGTTAGTTGGGGGGAGGGTGATGTCTACGGTGCTGTGGAAAACCCGTAGAAGAGAAAGAATTATTAAAGAAAGTTACTTTGAGTTTATTTTTTTTTTATTATCCTCCTTTTGTTATCCTTAGTAGTTGAAATATACTTACAGCTCGTAGTCGACGATGTTCTTCTGCAATTACATATTCACTGAATTAAATTAAAAACAGAAAAACAACAGCAAGCGAAGCCAAACATCTTTCACTGTTGTCAAATTTTCAAGACCTGAATAGACGAATGACATAACGGAACGCCAACATCATTTCACACGAAGGGAAACTCTTACATAGAAGTAGTTCCTTCTTGAAACATTTAACAAGTGCAGCTGAGATGAAGTTATTAGGTTTTGTGTTAATGCACTTTTATACATTTGGTAATTCAAGAACATTTTGAAAAGTTCTAAAGTTTTAACTAATGTATATTCTGACTTCGACCATAACACTGAAAATTGCTAAATATTCTAAATCACGAACTGTCAGCCTAGACGTCATTGAAATACTTCAGAACAGAATAATGTAAGGACATAACTTGCAAGTTTTCCCAAGCAAAAAAATGCCTTCTCTTTAATGATATCTTTCTAATACAACCCAATAACACTTCCAGAATGATATAGCAATGTCAGTATCTGTGACAAACAAAGAGCTATTCACAGGAAGTAAGCAACCTTGAAACGTCAAAACTTTTGGGATATATCTCATGAGTCGATTCTTTCAACACGATTACAGTCGTGTGTGAAGTATAAGACTGTTGTAGTACTACCTACTGTTCTGATAAGCACTGTTATGATTCAAGCCCCTGGGAAATGCACCGTTTCCATTTTGTTCGGTTAAACCACTAACATTCTTTGTCGTTATTTCCATATTCATGACTTTTCAGCCTTTACAATGCACATTCCTTTATTTTCAAGCAGTCTTGCGATGTGACCATTTCATGTTTGATTCTCCCAGGAGTGGGAAGAGCTCTTACTTCTTAGTATTACCCTCATATGTTGACTACTGGCCTTGTCTCGTTGGAGAGTTTCCGAGAGCGATGAAAATATGAGTTCCATCTTCTCTCAAATTTCTCTGTATTCTCAGATATTCAGACAATGTTGCTTTTGAGAGCGCGTCCATTGTCCTGCAGTTTTAGGATTGGTACTGAGAAAACTTCGTTTCGAATACTAAACATTCTACCAAAGAGGAATTTTAGAATTACTACAGCAAATCTCTAGTATGTCATCAAAATGGCATCATAGACTTCTCAAAACACAAAAACATTCTCTACTTTGATTTACTAGTAAAATTAAACTGTAACGTTTCTGGGAGAAGCAGAACTCATTTTGCAGTCATCTCCTCCAGAGCTGACGAGATTTTTTATTGTCTTCGTATGAAGCACACTTCCATCTCGTTTACCATCGCTGTCTTGAAACCTTCTCCTTCTTCTTGACAAACAAGGGAACAATGAGACACAACAACCAAGCACCACCTGTACCTATTTCTTATTAAATGAACTCGTTAAAGGAGCTGTTTATAGAAATATCTCACTGTTCTAAGATCCATGATTTTATCTTTCCTCGTGAATAACGTAACTACATTAAGTTGGTCTAATAACCATCACTTTATTACCATACACTTATAGTGATACAGGTATACGCAATGGTCAAAGCTAAGGCGGCCAAGGTAGTCATATTAGGTTTTCATACAACCTTTCATAACCTAATAACATCATGAATATTTACGTTTGACTCTACAGCGTTTCCCCGCAGAAAATTTCCGCTTACTGTAGTAATGAGCGGTGTTTTGGAAAGTCATGCATTGTAATATAAATTCTTACACCTAAATGCTGTGACTGCAATGCTTCTTAAGCAAGTAACAATGCTATTTTATAACTGCAATGGCGTAGGAACCAGCTGTAGGAACCTACTCACCCAGAGGCCAGCTAAATTTAGCTCTTCCGATCACGTTTGTTATGAAAGTTCGGGAAGTGCAGATTTCCAAACATGCTAGATGGTCAAGTCAAAATAGAATTGAGTAAATTTGGGGAATTCACTTATAAAATGACATTTTTTTTTAAATATTCTTGTCATACACATCAGCTTGTAACCTATTATCATTGGTTGTAAGCCAAATAGACGAAAATCTGTTCTATTTAAAACAATCCTTTGTTTGCTTCATGTAACCATAATGTTGTTATAAGAAATATTTTTAATACTGCATCAAATTCAATAGCAAAAATTAAAAATTTGTGTGTTGTGCCCCATGAGGACTCGTAACCAGAAAACCCAAATTCCTCTTCATCTTGTTTCGAGAATATCCGAAAGGATTAATTTTCTTTCTTCTTCTTCTTGTAAAGTAGGCAAATAAAAAATGAATATAAGAAAACCAAACGCTGGTTTAGCAGCCTAGACGCACTTTAACGGCCTCACTTGCACTGATACATATGTCATGTATGCTTGGAATGAGCCCTGGTGTGTTTACACATCCGTATTGTAATTCAAACTTGTAATGAAACCTAGTGACTAAAAAAAAATAGTATAAGAATTCCTTTGTGTTCAGACGATGTGATTGGATCGCTTTTAAAACAGCCGTTAATTCGATACTGGATACCCATAGTGGTGTTGAGCCCAAGGTATCAGATGCGATGGACCAGAAATCCGCTGGTTGCCCGGTATGGGCGCGTAGTCGTCCAGCCCTTCTTTTTTATGATTTCTATTATTATATCCTGTTGGAATCTAATCCTTCTATCTTTTTTTTCTTCTTGCTTCTTTTCATTTCATGTATCACTTTATTACGATTTCGCTCTCATTTCATAATTCTAACGATATCGTTGTAGGGCAGATATACAAGATGCAATTACATGATGAAAGATCGGTGACTTCAGGCAAAATTCAGTTTTCATACATCATAAAAAAAAAATCCAATTGAAGTTGCGCAAAAAAGGCAATGTTATTCTGAAAAATGAATGACCTGTTGCCACGAAAAATAAAAGCATCGGAACTTGGTAGGCAAACAACTGAAAAAGAACACAAAGTGACAAGTGCAACAAAACTCTAGGCAGAATTAGAAGGATTATAAAGAGGGAAAGGTTATAACGAAGTGAGAAGAGAGGACATCAAGTAAGAAAACTAAAACTTAAAATAAATGATAGAAGACTAAAAAAGACAACCTTGGTAGATGAAAAGCAGCAGGTGGAAAGGTCCAGGGTCAACAACAACGTTGGTAAGGATATTGCGTATGAGTGCGAAGGGAGAGTCGCTCCATAGGCTAGATCACACTCCGTCAAGAAATACATGTAGAGATGTAGTAGTCATTCAAGGTCTGCTACAGATAATTGCCCACCTCGCTGTTCATTGAAGGACACCTTTTTTTTACTTTTTCTTCTTCTCCCCCTTCCTCTTCTTCATTATATACAGCCCTCGGCCTAGAGTTCCTTATCTCAATCGTAGAATGCGCCAAAGTTATTTTCTGCGACAATTGTTTCGAGTAAAGAAAAAAATAAAAAAAATGGTGGCAGTTGTGGCGATGGCAGACTGCTGTCACGTCCCGAGAAACCTGGAAAACTTTTTCTGGAATAGCTACCTGTACTCAAAAGATGACTTTAGATGGGTAAGTAGGTACCTACACGTTTGCTATAGATCTGATAAGCTGAACACATGAAAATACTGTTACCTTGGGGAATGAACGGAAATTAGACTCAACTCCCCAAACTTATTATTCGCTAAGAGTGTAAAGAAGTTAGTGGACAATTTCCTGATGGTGGTGTAATGGAGGAGAGAGAGAGAGAGAGAGAGAGAGAGAGAGAGAGAGAGAGAGAGAGAAGAGAGAGAGAGAGAGAGGGCAGCTGGTATGTAGTGCAGGAAACGAGGCGGGCGTCACCCCTCCAACACAACCTCTTCACCACCACAACCACCACACATTCATTACTACCACCACCACTGCGATACCATCCGGGGTCTCAACTACGTGAAAATTAGTAGCAACTCATTGGCTTAGCTTTGCAGTTTTCGTAATATATATATATATATATATATATATATATATAATATATATATATATATATGTATGTATGTATATATATATATATATATATATATATATATACATACATACATATATATATATATATATATATATATATATATATATATATATATATATATATATATATATATATATATGTGTGTGTGTGTGTGTGTGTGTGTGTGTGTGTGTGTATGTGTGAATTTTTGTCATTTACGACTTACAAGTGAATTTTTTGCTTTCATATATATTAAATCTCAAGTTTTAACATCGAATTCACTACACTGTCTTTGGGACGACTTTACTTCCGCGGGAATTATAATAGACCAGCTTGATCTGAAAATATTTTAATCAATCAGATTATGAAAAACCTCTAAAAATATCACACTGAACAGGCTTTTAAATAACAGACTATGCGGCGATTTACTTTAACATCTTACTAAACCATTCAGTTAAAAATAAGCTGTTTAAAAATAAGTTCTACAGCATTATTAGTAAACTTAAAATTTGATTTATAATCGAACCTGCAACAAAGAAAAGATAATGGAGAACCACACAAAAGAAAAGATAATCCACCTCATAGTTTACTCTCCTTTCCAACTAAAGAGCAGCGACAAATCCACTTGAACTTTTCCTGAAGACTGATATAGAAGCCAAATAGATCAGGCAATTATTAATCAAGAGAGGAAAAGAACACTGAGGAATGTTAGTAGCTACAGATAAGCAATGTCAGCGGTGATCACCAAACTACCATTGCTTCACAAAAATTTTAATAGATAGTATCCAACAAAACAAAACAAAAACTGAGGGTACGTAGGTTTAATAAGTAAAACTTCTTGAAAATGAACATCAATAAATTTTTGCACTTGAAGATCAACACAGGCTTTCAGTTCTAGAAACAACATCTGATGAATAGACAATGAATGGCAGAAAAGAGCCAATGGGGTATGGGTAATCTAGACAGAAACCTTGGATATCGGATGGGCCACGTGATACAATAAAGAGCAGAAGAAAGCAAAACAAATTTCGTAGACGAAATGAGAATGCAGAGTAGAAACTGCTAGGTACTCAAGTCCAGAGAGTGAAGCTAAATGAATACCAAGAAAAGGTACGAGAGAAGACTTGACAAACGAGCCGACAGCGCTGACAGTTATGCTGTCAGGGAGTACTGCTGCCATTAGGGTAAACCACAGAGATGTTAATGAAATAATAGAAAAGGGGGAAACACTTGTCAGAAGGAAGGATGAATCAATAATGGCTTCAGAAGGGGACAAAAGAATTCACTGAATAGAAGAATTCGGTGAGGTTCTGAGCAAGGTCTATGAGGGAGATATCTTATCGGCATACAAAAGGTGAAGGAAGGAGACTTGAAGGTTCTTAAGAATGAAGTCACAGTTCTGAGGTGGAACTTAGGAGATGGAAAACACCAGGTTACGATGGGATCACAGCCGAGATGACTTCAGCTAAAACTGAAATGATCCCTTGTGTAGTACTAATTAGACTGGTCGGCAGTTTTATTTCATTTATCTTGGTTCTTGTTATTGTTCTTCAGAGAGCTACGACCGTGTAAATCTGTGGGTGGCTTCTGCTGCCTAGTAGGATACGATGTCAGACATTGAAATACGGAATTCTCTATTATTCAGCCCATGAATGTAGAGAAGCTGCAACAAAATTATTTGGCCAGGTCGCCTTGTCAGTCTTGAATCTCAGGTTCAAGTAGCTAAGGGAGAATGCGTCAATAAAGACACCCAAGAGATATTAAAAAAAAATTGTAATTGACATCAGGATTAATTAATTCATTTAAATCTCTCTTTTTCTCTTTCTTTTTATACACACACACACACATATATATATATATATATATATATATATATATATATATATATATATATATATATATATATATATATAAATTGCATGTGGTCGCGTGTGTACGTAGTCCAATGCATGTTTATAATAAAACAGATAGGATTAGGGACAAGCAAGATATGAAAATAACCTGATTTTGCATGAATTACCCAGTGCATGAGGAGAAGCGATAAGGGCTTCAAATGGTAACAACAGAGACTTACTGCACCAAAAACCTGCATGTAGTGTAATATTTCAAAGATATTCCCGATCTCATTAGCAACTTAGTAGGTTATGTAGCATTTAAGAAGAATAACAAAATGAAATGAATTACTCGTAAGAACTCTCCTGACAATACTGTAGAATGTCTATATCGGTATCGGTAGGGGGGGATAGGATAAGGAGAGGGTTCGATTGAAACCGATTTAAACCACATACGGGTCCCTCTGAAGGAAGGTAAGATTTGGAAGGGGGAATTAGGGGGGTGAAAGGAAGGTATTAGGGGAAGGAATAAAGAATGGGATGAACCCATTTGTCTTCTAGTGCTAAGAGTAGTGCTTGTGTCGCGGTATTGTGGTAATTAAGTGTCGTTATGAATTTCGTGAGGTAGGCGGCAAAGTGGGCTTTTTAAGGTATCAACGAGTTGTATGAGAAAAGACTCCATATTTAGATCGTCTCCCCTCACTCCCTCCCCCCCCCCCCTTCGGAAGGAGAGGGAGGGAGGACTCAGGCCACGGTGCTGTACATTGGTTACTATGTGCTTATTGTTAGTACTATTGGTTAGTACTTCGGGCTCTCTTCCCGAAGGTGATCAGAAGATCTTGCTAGTTTTCAGTTTGTCAGTTTTTTTCCTTTCTTGTGCAGCGAGAGTCTAAAATGATATTGCGCAAGAAGAGATTTGTATCTAGAACGAATGGTGTACAAATATAAGTGCTATTTTTTTGTGCTTTTTTGTTTTTTCCTTTTATAGTTCCAGGCGCAAACAGAAAGAATCTTAATTCTAATGACTATCTTAATCATACTTCAATCTTAATAATATCACTTATACTAGCTTAAATCTATTACTGCATTGTATGCTTTTGCATACATGCATCCTTAACTTCGTACACTTAAGCCTATTGTTAATTTTGGGTTGGATATACCAGAATACGTTCTAATAAGAGGTAGTAATAATAATGATATTAATGATAAAAACCGTAACTCTGGTACTTCCAATGGCCTCCTTTTCCTTGTGTTTTTTTTTTTTTTTTTTTTTTTTTTTTTTTTTTTGCTTTTAATTTTAATTTTTTATTTTATTTTTACGATCAAATCCTATAAACCCCATAAGTCATCGGACCAAACTTCAGACTGGTCAAACTAGGAGACGATTGGAGCAGGGGGTACAGCAGCATAAAAGGCCTATAACAGCCCGACTTTTGTGGCTAAGTTATCATACTCTCACAATGAGGCTGTTCAGTACTATAGAGACTCCAGTGTTTCCTAAAACTTATTTGTGACAAATCATATTCGCTGCTTATGAGCATAGCAATTTGTGTCTTTTATTGCTCACAAAAATCTTATTTTTCTTGGAATAAAATGAGTTGCGGTGGACTCACTCTGTCGAGATCCTGATACTGAAATGGGTTCTCTCGCTGAATTCCACAAAATCATGTCACTGGGAGATGCCAAAATAATAGAGCTGCTCTTTGTATAAATGAAAATATGCCTAAATTACGTGGCACATGCATCCCAAACTCATTAATAACATGAAATCGTATGGTTTGGTGCAAAAGATTAAAATTAGCGTTGTCTACCTATAAGTAGTTTGAAGCCTACATCACATTCTCTGAGCGTGCTGCTGTAAACGAGACTCTTCTTTACCCGAAGGGAAAAGATTTTGAGAGCAAGGTTAAGGACACAGAATTCCATAATATCCTCGATGAGGAATATGATTTTATTCCAAAACCAACGAATGAGTCTGACTCAGTTACCACGAGAAATGCTTCTTGACAAGACGTTGTTTCATATGAAGGAAGATTATGTAACTTCATTAATGAATCCAAATGTCCATAAAAGCGAAAATCAGCAACATGCCATTTAAGAATATTAAACTCTTCCACAGATGGAAATAACTATGCAGTTATCCCTCACAAATCCTTCAAAACCGCCAAAAAGTAGTATTCAACAAACACCTTTCAACTTTTCAGCGAGAAAAACTGCAAGTAGTAGATGCCATTCACACGATTATTCCATTATGAAACTAGCGGGGGGGAACAACAACATCGATACACCTTCTCTAAAACTTTGTCTGACTACATAGCTATTAGACATCTGCTCTTCAGTGTTATGAGATTCAAAATTAGACCTAGCCAGTACTTCGAGGGTTGTGAATATGGCCGCATTGAATTAAAGTGACTGAGCAAACAGAATTGACATGTCTGTTCAAAAGAGTATATTCTCATGGGCAAATGACTTGCCTTGATGGCACTAAACGTCCTCCCTACCATGTCCCAGAACCCAATGTTCATAAATTCAGTCAAGGATAGAACTTAAAAAATCTAGATTCAATCCTATTCAGAGCTTCAAGTGTTTTGGGTATGGCCACGTTAAATCTTTTTCAAATTATGTACTAGGTTACCTAAACTCTGTTATCACTGTTAAGGAGATCATTCACCGAGATTTAGACAGGAGGTATTAGAAAAAGCGCACACCCAATGCTCTGTGATGGCAGAAAACAGAAGTCCTAAGCTTCCCTTGGGAAGGGAAAATAAAAAGGACCTATCAATCAGCCAGCCAAAACCCACTTCACAAAGACAGAAAAGTTCAATTAAGATCCTTCCACTGCCAAAAGAGAAGCAAAGAGAGATAATGAAAAGATAAACTTAAATAAGGTGACCAGCGAAGCCTCAAATGAAACCAGTTCTTCACAGGGCAAGGGATGCACTCTTTGTTAAACTGAAAGTCCAACAACAATCCTGAGAGTAGGAAAGAAAACAATGCTGAGTAGTCTATTCCCTCAACAAAACCAAAACCCAATCAGAAGAAATGTGGAAGACAATCCTTGACAGCTCTCAATAATTCTAAGATTGATACTTAAAAGTGCATCTCAGTTTTAGATGAAGAAGAAACCTTGAAAGAAAGATTAATTTCGAGAGAGACCATAAGAGTAGTAGGTACTTCTTCATCCTAGACCTACAGACCCAAAGCTGAGATATCCAGGAATACAATTGTGATAGGAAAGGAAAAACCAAGTAATGAAACAGTAGCAATTGAATAAGACAAAAAAAGTGGCTAATTTAACCCTTGGTTGAAGGACATTAAAAAAAACATTTTTTAAGGAAAAATCCTTTTAGTTCAAGGGGAAATTCTCAGTCTAAAAGTGAGACAGGAAATTCCAGAATGTATCCAGATCTGATAAAGATTCCAGTGAAGATGAACTTTAAGGTTTCTTTGTAACTGCAAACAAGTTATTAGTTGTTTTTAAGATACCAAGTAAGGCAGAGCTTAAAATCTTGGTTTAAAGTATAAGATATATAGATCTCCTCCTGTAGGATAATATGCTAAAAATAGTCAGTGCTGCTCATACAACTCTGCAATGCTAATTACTGCCCTTGAAAATATTTCAAGCCGTTGTAGTTTGCATCTACTGAAAACACATAAAACTTTAGCCTAGAGCACAAAAAGAGCATTATATCATGATAATGTCATAAGTAATGATGGATTAATGATATCTCCTAACGTTGACTCAAATGATTCAGTTGACCTGATCGCATGTTCACTTAGATCCCAACTAGACTACAAGTGGTCAGCAGGTGAATCTTCATGGGAGTGATACTATCTTTTTCTTGTTGACTGTTGAAACGCCTCCTAAGTGGAAGAAAAGAAAATGCAGAGTGGTTCAAATATAGCGAGGGTGTCACTTTAGGTACAAACTCCAGCTCTTATGGCTATCACATTGAGACCTATAAATGCTTATATTAATGGCACACATTCCATAACTCTACAGCTAATGTTGGCAAAGTGGAATATTCGTATCAGAATCATTACCCACTCTGAAAATAATGATGGCTAATAACTTGACCGATAGAAGTTGCAGAAAAATTATAAGAACATAAATACATGTAGTAAAACTTACTCTCTCATGTTTCAATCAGTTCGTGAATGCCAAGCTACTCTGCATCTAAACAGGAATAATAAACAGCCATGAAATACCAAATGCATTCCAGAGGAACTTAGAGATACTCTCTCACACTCTGGTTCTAGTGCTCCAGGTTGAGTTCCAATTTCTTACTGAATATTAAAAAAACATTCCTGATAAAGGCGAATAGTTCTTTTTATTGAAATTAAGTATGGGAAAGTGAGGAACAAGCATTGACTTGAAAGATAGCATCAAGTATACTGACTGAATAATAATGCGTCTCTGGCAACTAGTTACAGACCAATTACTCTCATCACCAGGTGTATCCAAACTAATGGAAAAAATGGTTACACAATACTGGTATGCTACTTGGAAAGCATCAAATTGGATTCCAGAGACAATAGGGGCAATTTTGATTCTAAGCAAAACTTGTCAGCCAAATCAAGGGGGGTTTTGCAAAGCAGTGTCATACCACTGGGGTTCTTTTTGACTTTGAAAAGGCAGATTATACTAATCTGTTTTATCCTTGTTAACAACAGCACAAAACAGGTAACAGAGTAGATATGATCAGGTTTAGAATTTTTTTTTTATTTGAGATACACCAAAGAGTCAGAAATAGTTTATCAAAGTCATATCTTAATGAAGAGGAGTCTCACAAGGCAGCATATTTTGTACTACTGGTTTGCTGTAGTTGTTAATAACATCATGATGGTTGAATCTTGACCAGTTTTAGGCTCGATATTTGTTGAAGAATTTGTCCTTTTATGGATGACTGAATTTCCCCAATGGAACATTCACCTAAGTGTGTTAAATGAATAAGCAAATGGGCTGAGAAAAAATACTAAGTTTTTGATTCTAAATTAGTTTCCATCAGGTTCTCTAGATGCAAAAAAGTAGAATAGATGTGAAATATTACTCAAAACAGCAACATTTAGCTATGGAATATGGGTGAAAACTTTATACATGACAATTGATGAAAGTTTTTATTTTAGCTAGGAGCAGCAGCCATTTTACCCCCATATCGTACGACTTGGGGGATCGGCATTTCCGTTTTTCCCCAAAGGTGGGGGGTATAAAGCTGTTAAATATTAGAGACCTATCGTAGGATAAAAAGGGCAGGTCACAGGGGCTATATGGAATGCTGGTTGGGCCTTAGGTAATCTTAGCTGTAATATTTATTCTCCCACGACTTTGTGCTGGCTGTTTTGCACCTTTTCAGACGACGTCGCGTGCCGTGCTTGACTTGAGATGACCCGTTCCTGCCCTGGTTCGATCTCAGTCCCCTCCTAGATCTTACAGTGGTCAGACGTGTCCGCAGCTGGCTCGTTCAGCCCTTTGTCCCTCATCACTGGTTGGAGCCTTCATCATACATCAAACTGCATGCACAAGCAACTTAGATACATCTAGAAGTTGCAAATTCAACCAGCCCCTATCTCTCCAAGACGAAAAATCTTACTATTCTCATTATTCAAAATTCCCTTTCCTCTCTAGCGAACATACTTTGTCCCCTACCTAGCATGCGCACGTTTCCCTTGTGACTTGTCCAAGATCAACAAAGATCTTCATTAAGCTATTCAACTTAAAGCATTAGATTTCTCCTCATATTATCAATATTGCGTGTTATTTAAGGATAAATTCCCTCCATAGTGCATTAGTCATAAATGTTGTGAGAGAAGTCTTTGTTGGTGTTGTTTGTAACCTGGAATCCTATTCCAGATTCCTGCCAATTCCGACTCCATGCTTCTGCCTCCTTGCCAGATATCATAAAAAATCGGCAACCAGCCTTGCATAGATTGTGAATTCGGCCCATCTTTCATGTTATTGTGAATGAAAGAATAATTTAACACAGTATTCTGTGCTCTCTCCACGTAGCCTATCTGCTGTTCCGTTTGTCTCAGGCTATTCAATTTTGTGTAAATAAACTTAATTTAGATCTACATGGCTGGTTTCCTGGCGACCTTAACTAATCAAATAGTTTTCTAACGCAAGGTAAGTCAAAAGCACTTCATTATCACTCTGTATCCTTGCGTGTCTGGGTTGTGGAGGACCTTTACAGCAAGGCTTAAGATTTTACCAGTATACCCTCATCCAAAACGACCCCCACACGTAAAAGACCACAAAAGTCCAGGCTGCTAACTATACTACTCAGTAACTTGTCAGTTAAACTGAAGTTAGATGTAGTCTGCAGTACAGTTCTTCTAGCTTGCTTTAGGACTTTGAAAACATCCACCATTAAAAGCCTGTATGTTGATTGTACTAAACTTCCTCTAGAGATTAAAATTGGGAAGTATAGGTTGTATTATACTATATGACTATTATACTGTGTTCCACTATAGTTCATGCCAGAAATCTTGTAGAACTTAAACAATATTCATAAGAAGCAACCAGAATCTTGTATTACTCAGAGAATATAAAAAACAACAGACAGAAGAGGCCATATCAGCGAATTTTTCAGAACACGACACAAAGTACAAAGTCCAAGTGAGTATTTATACTAGTGACATAACATCAGAAGAGTAGCAGTGAACTATATGAAGAAAAACTCCCAGAGTGTGCTTCAGTGAGTATAGCTGAGAGGACAGCTTTAGTCCAAGCTAAGTATCTAGCATGCCCCTCTAAACCCAAGCAAGAGTTTTGTAATATATTCGGACTCTAGAAGCACAATTGTAATCATTAATAACTGTAGTACAATGTACCCATTTATTGTAAGGGTTAGGAGTGGCTTCTCAGCAGAATTTGAAAGAAAATTCTGAATGTTTCTGCTGGATTCCAGACTTTGTTGGGATTCATGGATATGAAGAAGTCGACAAATATGTGAAAAGTGCTGCACATAAATCTATAAAATAAGAAGTATTCTATAAGGGGCTATTTCAACGAAATCACCAATACATTGCAGAAGGCAGCAATGGTAAAGTTGCTTCGTGTGATGAATTGCTATCGGTTCTTAATACTTGGGCGCAGTTCCAAGTATAGCAAGTGATTCGCGTTTTCACAATTTAATCATCTCACTTGTTCTCATACGCAAACATACAATTATGAATGACTAATAGAAGGATTATGAACAATTAATGAAAGCACTAAATCTAATGGTTTAATTACTGAAGCGTTTATCTTTTGTATTATGTCATTGTTTCAATCTTTCATTATATTTGGTGCTGAATGACTCTTATTGTCCTGGAACTTAAGCTATGGCCACAAAATTCATACATCCATCCATTTACTCTCTTCATTAATTAACCATGGTGACTCTTCTAAGCACGGGACCTGGGTGTAGGCTTGATCTCATGTTATTGAATAGACTGGCAGGTGAAATCTGAAATAGTGTCAATCAATTGATTGTTTTGAGTCGATGAGGGAGCTTACTCACATTTTTGGTAATGTGTTGGACCTAGTATAAGCCAATTCCTGCGAATCATTCGGCACTTCCATTCACTCTGCCATAGAGGTGAACATGTTAGTTAATCACTGTCTACCCAGTACTGCAATTCGTAAAAAAATCTATTTGGTCAATGTCTTGTGAATTCTTCAAGGAAATTGGTGGCTCTTGTACTGTTATAAGCATCTGAAATCAAGGCCAGCCATTCTATTATTGAATAAAGTAAGAAGACTTTGTACAGAGATGAACGAGTTTGGTTAGACTTACTGTGATATACAGAATGTTCGAAATAAGCCGACAATTGCCTTCATTTGAAATACCAAAATTTGGTGCACGCTTTGGATTATCAAGAGGACTTGGTTGCTGGACCCAATTACGGTAATTTACAAATCAAGGTACAACAAATAACTCAGACTCACCTAATGCGGGACAAGTCCAAAATCCACCATATCTGGGTCTAGCAAACCAAATTTAGTTGCTGGACGATAAGTCAGCCTAGGCATTTCTTTTCTGGTGTCGCACAAGGAAGTTTCCTCAGCCCTTTGTTGTTTCTTATTTCCATGAGGGAGGATTGTTTTAATGGTAAAGTTCCATAGATTTGACACTATACTCCCGTGCCATGATTTCGCCCTAGTAATATACCTATTGATTATTACTATTTGAAAGTAATTAGTGACATAGAAAAAATGCATACAAATATGTTATGTAATGCTGTTGGCAGCTAAGGATGACATTAACACGCTTGCTTAACATATTGTGCTCTAGTTTTTTTTTCGTCTTTGGGAGATTTTCATCATACAGCACTTTGCCACCTCTATAGGGAACTTCTGTTATAGCCTTAACGTGTCAATACCCATGGGTCAGAGAGTGTGATCCTTTGAAGACTGGATAACGTTTCATGAAATGGCGTTCTTTTTGGCGTGGAGACCACCATGATCCAGCAGTCGGCATCGTCTGTTTCGATTTATTGACAAGTTCTTTAAGCCGCAACGCCTGGATTTAAGGAACGGTGAAAAATCAGTCACAGGAGGAAGATGAGTATTTGAAGTAGTCGTTGTGACTGCAGATTTGGCTGCTTTATTAGCATCGTCATTTTCTTCAGTTCTTACGTGTGCAGGGCAGTGTCGCTGATAATCTTGTAATAAAAATGTTATAATTTATTAGCGTTCAGTTCTCGTTCGTAAGCCTTTATGATACAATTTCTATAGATTAAATCGGCCCATCAAATGAAGGGCCTTCATAACCAAGCCAAGGAAAAACAGGTTTGGTCTTTTCAGCTGCTCTGCACACACGGACGAATCTTTGTGTTCCAAGAGCAGAAATCAACCATCTTATTTGAACTGACCTGAAAAAACAATATACACATTACAAGTTTTTTTTGTTTCTTTTTATGAAACTTCAATAACTTTTTATGATTACACTCGTAACCAGTGGCGGATTTAAGGGGGGCCCACCTGGTCACGTTGACCACCCCCCCCCCCCATGGATATAAATAATGGAACATTGTTTTCTTATATACTGTTCGTAACTTTGTTGTTACTTCATCTTAACATAATGGACCATGAGGCAATTTGTTAAATCAATGACCACACTTACAAAACCTGGCAAAATGTGGCTTTTTATACATTCGAATTTGATTCATTTCCTGTCATACATTCAACTTCCATCAGTTTACAACTACTGGCAGATAGTCTCAGTTTTGTAACAGTGATGCCTGTTACGATTCCGACAAGAGCCGGAGGAATCATTTTCTTGCTGCCACCAGCGCTCCCGCCGGTGTCAGGCAAACAGCTTAGCTTTCATTATCCCCCAAATCTGGCGGAGAGAATCCACTTATTAAAAAAAAAGAGACAGCCTTTGGACACAATGACGGGCGTTTCCAGTTGTTGTTCCCTGCACCTAATTTCCTGGGGCCTCCAGGGTAGCACATGAAGTATCAGAGAGAGAGAGAGAGAGAGAGAGAGAGAGAGAGAGAGATTTAATCATACAAAACTCATCTCCGTCCATGAAGACGAAGCCTCAAGCGATGGGATGAATGGTCTTGTAGGGAAAATGAATTGGCAGTTGTCATTACATCCAGTGACGCAAGACCGACTAATGGGCTGAAAGCTCTGAGCCATTCTTTGTCGGAACCACGGCTCAAGTACCAGATAAGCAGGTGAGGTACGAGAGCGCAGCTACCGTGGAAGTCGTTTGTTAATCAAACTTTCCTTTCTTGTTAGCGAGGCAGTTGTTATCCAGATACCTCTGACAATGCCGACATTGTAATTGTCGAAGGCGAGCGAACAGTCATTTATGGTGTCTGAATTGATTATAACGCGCGGGAATCTTTTCCTCGTCTGATTTGCAGTTGGAGGCGACCTCGTTTCAAAACAGGCACCTTTCTTGTCTCATTAACGGGAATGACACGTCTGTCATTTGCGCTTCATTGCGAGTCACCTGGGGTGACGCAAAAGGAGAGGAAATGAAAAACGAGGGGTCGACAGACACGGCTGATGCTGTCTGGATGCACCTAGACCGCGCGGCGTACTTGGTTGGTTTTGCACAACGCTCCCGAAATAGGATCGCCATTTTAAAAAACGTCAGGGTTCTGGTTTGTATTTCAAAGGATCTAAACTCACCTTAGTCACTGTGTATCAGTCTTGGAGAGATCAGGTGCAGTGAACGGAACAACAACACCAGCAACAACCAAATCATCTGTATAAACAACACAGTAATAATATCAATAAAAATGACCAAAGTCCATTTGAAACGCTCGTCCTCAATTTTACGGAAATTAAACTGTGTTTCGGAAAAAATATAACTTTTATCAATGAAACAATTATAACTTCTAATAATAATCCTCACTTAACCACAAAGACACCTTCATTTCTCAACCTCCTGATATTTTCTCCCTTCCACTAACTTTTGTAAGCGATGACTCCAATAAAATATACAAAGAAAGTCTTGACCTTCCACTCTGGTGGCTGAACCCAGGTCAACTAGATTATAGCTGGCAAAGAAGTTAGGGAATTAAGAACCTAAGAGGTCATTGTGCCCTAACATTCAGAATACTTGTACCGCCTGAATGTGCCTTTTAGAGTCGGTAAATTATAACAGCAATGTTAACGTTAACAATGACAATAAAAAAAAAATCTGGGTCCAGGAGCACCAAATCTCTGTTACAGGGAAACCGAAACAATTAGGCAACAATTAGTTTTGATTTTTCCTACGGGATCTGAGAACAAAAGTTCGGGTTTGAGTTGTATTGTACTTGTCATTGAGGGGCACCGTAGTCATATAATCTGCATAGAACTTTGAAAAGTGCGTCCTCCACTCAAGTCGAAAAGCCCTTTCTTCTGAAAAATTTCAAAGTTAAACAAGGCAAGTCCGGTTAAGTATAAGAATAAAGATAGCGTATGCGTAACAGAATAACGCGAGGCACAGAAGGGAGTTCCGATAAATCATGAGTGACATACGTAATGCACCGAAGGGAAGACTGGTTTTTGCGCTGCTGCTGCTGCTGCTGTCTCCTTGTTACAGGGGGAGGAGCTCTTGCCTGCCTCCAAACATGGCTGCCGTCGTCTAAACTCTGGAGCAGCCGAATCTACGGAGAGAGAGAGAGAGAGAGAGAGAGAGAGAGAGAGAGAGAGAGAGAGAGAGAGAGAGAGAGCTAACAAAGTAAATTTTCATTGCACGGAGAAAATGGTTGAAAGACTTATTTATGCTTAAGAGAAAAACGAATAATAATGGGTTCATATACTTTGGCCAATGGTACGTGAACTAGATCGTGAAAAGATGCGTTGTAATTCATGGATATACTGTACAGAACATACACTTTATTACGAATGACGATGATACTTAACTGTGATGATTTCCATGTGAACAGAAGCAGTCAAAATTTTATACACGTGTTGTTCTTGTTGGGGGTTAGGGGAGGTCTATGGAAGAGCCTAAAAAGATCTGAAAAAGGGGTTTTGCTTTGAGTTAACGACACATGTGCATGTTGAACAGTACAGAATAATTATTTCTAATAAAATATAGTCTACTCATTTCAATTTTCATCGGTGAAACGAGGCTCTATTTGACCATAGATTTTAGCGCATTTAAATTTTTGTTCAAAGTTAAGAATATGATGATTATAACTTGTGCGTGAGTGGGAAGTGCACACGTCCCAAGCAAGCTGGACGTCGGATCAAGCATTGTTGTCATATAAACCATGATATTCGTTTAATGTCAAATTCACTATACCTCGAGAATGATTCACAACCTCATTTAATTGCATTGATATATATCACGAGAAGAGCAATTATAATAATAGTTTTATTGATTTGTTAGTAAATTATAACATAAAACAATACATGCACACTCACACAAACACATATATATGTGAGTGTGTGTATTAGTATGTATTGTATTATATTAGAATTTATATAGTACATTATATAGCTATAATTATAATTACTCTTTCACATCATATATAGCAATACTATAACTGGACAATATATGAGAGATTCGAGCATCAGCACTCAAGCAGGATCAGGATTTGAAGTCATGTTATCTGCCGACTGTAGTATACGTGGGCATGTGCCACCTTACATCCGGCCCCCCAGCCCCCGACCAACACCTTCCGTGGAGTTTGCTAGTGCTCTCCTGCCTTTGATTAGCGCGATTGAGTGCCCTACAAACAGTTATCGTTATTTTTCCACGATATTTCTCCGACATTTTCGTGGGAGAAATACGTTAGTGTTTTTTTTAACAGTACTCTTTTGTGCCCATTCTTCAAGGAACAGTGACATTTTCTAGTGATCATCGAGTGAATTGCCGTAGTTTTGTGCATGTGTGTTTTTTCTTTTTGTTTCTTCCACACAGGAGGATGTCTGAACAGAGATCCGATCTTGCTGGGAAGAGGACTAGATCCATCTCATCTCTAGGCCTTGCCAATGCCCCCGAATCTGCTAGAAGGAAAATAATGGAGTCAGATGACTCCGACAGCGACCTCAATCTCACCTTAAATGTTGAAATGGAAGATAACATCCCTGCATCTACCAGCTTCGCCTCTGGAGACCCCTTCACTGACTTCCCTGCACCAGATCAAGGAGCAAACCCTGGCCCTTCACACCTCTGATGAAGGAGGAGAGTGGACAGTAGTCCAAAGGAGGAAGAATAATAACAAGGTAAGCAACAGTGCCTCTTTCAATACCACAACCCCTTTAAAAAAATGCACTTAAACCAGTTAATCCTCTTCCCACATTCAGGGTAGTAGTGTCTAGTATGTCCTACGCTACAATTGCTGACCTAGAAACAAAAAACTCCACTCTTTCAATGACAGCCAGACCCAACCTTAAAGATGATTTTACTATCACCCCCAAGAATCAAGAAACTGCTGATTTCTTGAAAAGCAACTCTGTATTAACCATGCTTGATCTTGTTGAGAGACTAAGAAAAGCAGTAGTGTGCAACTACCCTGTTAACCTCGAAACAACACCATCTTCTGAACCACCCTTCCATTTTGTGTGGTGAAAGGTGAGTTAGCACCAAGACATGGGAACCCCGACCCACACAAAAATTTTTGTGCACTTTCAAGAGACCCATCCCCTCACATCAATACTGGTATCTGGGGAACCTTCCTGGTAGAAGACTTTATACCTTAACTCCTTTGATGCTTCAGGTGCCAGCGGTTTGGACACCATAAAGGCCAATGCACCAATTTCAAAATCTGCGGAATATGCAGCTGCAGACACCCAACCAATATCTGCTTGGAAAAATTTAAGGCTGAGCAAGCAACCAATGCTTGCTGCCCAAATTGCAAGGGAAATCATCATTCCTGGCAAAAAAGATGTCCTGCACGGCTCCAGCGCATCTCACGCATGAAAGGGTCGTCACAGGCACCTCCTCCCCCTCTTCCTTCGCAGAATTCTCCTACCCATTATCCTCCCCTTCCCAAACCTCTGCCACAAAGGCAATATCAACCTCCTCTACCAAAAGCTCAGAGCCAACCTCTCCCTCCCAGGCAACAACGATCACCCCTTCAACCTCCCCCCTCACAGGCCCCCCCCGGCCCCCCCCCCACAACCTGTCACCAAACCCTTACAACCCACCCCCACCCCAACACCTACACCCTAACTTAATTGCTCCATTTCTTCCTTCCTTACATTCCATCCTCCCCTTCCTATCTCCTATCCTCACAACCAGTCTCCTACTCAGAGCTTTACGACCCTGTTTCTCCAACACCCTTTGTATCTGCAACAGCCAATCCCAGCATCTACAAGCAAGAACAAGCACTGTACTTTAACATGGACCAACTCAAAAACTTATTTCTGCAGCTCATCAACCTCATCTCAACAACAACACCAACTCTAATCAACCTTGAACATGGTCAAAATATATATATGACAAGCCTTCCCATCTATGCAGGCAAATTCATGAGTGCACACAGTGACTCTGATCCACCACCAGCTCTTACATATACCAGAACACTCCTGTGAATAATGACCGAGATCCATTAAAAATACTTCAATGGAACATATGGAGTACGACCCAAATTTGCTCTGTTGCAGTCGCAAACATCCCTAGAAAACCATGATGTCATTCTTTTATAAGAAACACTCCTCAGAGAAAATGCATCCTATTCGTTCAAAGGTTACACTGTTTTTCGAACACCATATAAGGATAACACAGAGGACTACTAAAACTTATAAAAAACAGTATTCCAGCCTCCTGGTCTCTGATCATAAACTGTGGACCAGGTGTTGAAACATTAAGCATCAAAGTTATTCTACAAGACATAACACTTGCAATACACAACGTATACAGATCACTGAACGCAGATCTGGAGGCAGATGCACTTTCTGAAGCAGCCTCAAGAGAAAACACCCTGATTGCATGAGACTTCAATGCACATCATCCCCCCCTTAGATCCAGAGCATTAACCAATCCTGCAGGATGCCACCTGCACTTTCTATTCCAAGAATATCCTAATGTCCAGCTTTTAAATGATTGTAATGAACCCACACATTTACAGCAAGGAAGGACAGGCCTCACTCTTGTCTTTAGAAATTTACAGGCAGATGCTTCCTGGAGAATACACCCCATTCTCATACGAGATCACTTTGCTGTTCAGACAACACTGAAACTAAAAAAGCTCCCTCCCCCACCTCTTCCACCCGCCAGATGGAATACTGAATTTGCAAATTGGAATTCCTTTGAAAATCATATGACTACCTGGTCTACAGAATACATAGATCATCTTCCACAGGATGTCTGCACACTATTACAAGAATTCTGCAACAGCATAACTAATCCAGCTAATGTATCTATGCCAAAAAAAGAAATATCCACCCACAAACATAAATCACAAAGATGCCTGGTACTATAACTCCCGAATCAAGAAAATGAATAAAAGAATCAATCAAGTGGGAAAACTCTTCAGAAGGCATAGAACTGATCAATTGCACACTGTACTAACCCAAGTCTCAGAGCATGCTGCAAAAATATCAGAAGAAGTAAGATTAGAAACCTGGTACAAATGGTGTGGACAGGTACAACATCTTACACCCATTGACAAAATGTGGAATTGGTTCAACAGAGTCTCTGGTAAGAAAAATGCTATCAGCACACCTCACCCAAAGTGAAGCTGACAGAATTGCACAACATTTTGCTGACAGGACCAAGACTGTCAATGTATCCCTTGAAACCCAGAGATGCCTAAGAACATTAAAACCCCTTAAAAGCAGATCAGTTATTAATGCCTGCAATGCTCAGGATCAAACAGATACCCCATTCATGAAAGAAGAACAAAACCTTGCATTAAGGAAAGCAAAGGACACTGCACCAGGATCTGACTACATAACATACAGCATGCTCAAAACAGTATATCTCACTCTGGCAAATAAAACTTGTGTAGAAAGAGTCAGACCAAGAAGATGGAACCAGCAGGACACGAACCCAATTTCCAAACCGAAACAACCTGGAGCTCCACCGAGAAAGTAGCACAAAGAATGATTCTCAACAGATTACCATCAATGACAAAAAAGTCTTAGTCGTTTTCCTTGATTTAGAAAAAGCCTATGAGTTGGCAAACTCCATTGTCATACTCTCCTCTTATGCAAAAAAGGCATCAAAGGCAGCCTTTTGGCATGGACTCAAGAATACTGATGAAACCAATCAGACAGAGCCATTTTTCAGGAGCATATTCTGATTTCATTTGACATGAAAATGGAATACCACAAGGAGGAATTCTTAGTCCCTTTGTCTTTAATGTCCTCATGGAAAACCTTGCTACACTGAAGCTACCTAAAGGAGTAGAAATTTTCATTTATGCAGATGATGTTTGCCTGGTATGTCCTCAACAACCTGGAGACATTCAACTGGAAAAATCCCAATGAGCAATCAACATGATAGAAAAAAGTGCAACGAACTAGGATTTAAAATCAACAATGCCAAAACAAAAGCTATGGCCATCAAGTATCCGCGAACACCTAACAACCTGCACATCATGGATGAACCTATTGAATGGGTAAGCGACTTCTTATATCTGGGAGTCAACATCAACTGCAAACTGTCCCCGGCCAAAGAAATACAGCACCTGAAACAGAAAGCCCAATGTCGAATCACTGCCATGAAAAGGATCACCTCACTTTGACAAGGTGCAAGTCATCTCCTAAGAATGTTTTACATTCAAACAACTTGGGCATTAATTGATTATGCAGCACCAGCACTCACGAAAATCATGTCTCAGCAAGCCTGCTCACTAGAGGTTATTCAAAATAATGCAATGCGGATTATTGCTGGTGCCCCTATGTGGACCAGAGCAGAAACAAACCTTCTCTCTCTTCAGCCCAGGATTGACCAAAGAAATACTCTGATCATTTTCAAAGCCCTGAATATTGGCAGAGACTGTCCCCTTAAAAATCAAATAGCAAGAATTCTCAACTTCCATGAAGAAATAAACCCTCCCAAAAGCCATGTGGGAAATCTTTTCAATATCCTGAGAATAGCAAATATGCAAAAAGAAGCTGCAGCAACCAAGAAGGAAATTTCCTATGACAAATACAATGAACCACCCACTTGGGTTTCACTCCCCATTAGCTTCAACTTCACTCTGCTCACAATGAATAAGGCACTCTGCACATCTAATCAACTTAGACAAGCCGCTGAAACAGCCATAAATAACACAAATGCACCTAATATCTACTATACAGATGGCTTAGTTGACAGAAATGTACCAGTAGCAGCGGCAACAGTAGTCTCCATCTCCCTTAAAAGTGGTTGGAGACTATCCAATCATGCATCTAATTTGCAAACTGAATTAATTGCCACCCAAAAAGAACTCGATGATTCCATAAACCTAGAAGGTAATACTACAATTCACACAGGTTCTAAGTGCGCTATTCTTGCAATCAAGAATCAATCATACACGGAAAATGTACATATACTCACCAGTATAATGTCTGTAGCCTTCGCTCACCACAGCAATGGATTCCTAGTCACATAGGAATCCAAGGGAATGAAGAGGCTGATCAACTTGCAAAAACCACTCTCCAATGTGACACTATTAGCATTACCTTGAATCAGTCCCTCAGTCAATTAAAGAATCGCATTTTCAGGTACTGCCAGAACGAAGCATACAGTGAAATCCATCATGCTTTTTTCCAACAATCAATGTCTGCCAAATGGTATATTGAATGCACTAAATTACAGTCTCTCCCTTTCCAGAAATACCTCCAGGAGACTAGCTGTCATCATCAGCCGTCTACGCTTGGTTACCTGTGCACCTGGGCAATTGATCAATCCAGAAAACATAATCATGCAATAGCACATAGAAAAAAAAAAGCGCAGGTTAAAATTCTTTCTCTCTAGACATACACGGTCCTAAGTATCTTCCTATCGCTATTCTAAATGGCAGTCAAATGTTATTCACTCCTAACTAGAATACCTAGTCAAATACAAATAATGAAAAATAAAAAATTTAATCTTTACCTATTGTGGAGATTTGTGAGCTCTTGTCTTACGCTTGCTCAAAAAAAAAATATTAAAAGGAATTCAGATTCGTTTCTTTCATCATGATACCAGCTACGACTGGAAAATGAAAATGAATTTTCTCACAATTCTAGGAAAGGTTGTCAATTTGTAATAAATGTCTCGTTCCCTCAGTAAAATTGTGGGGATGTGACTTTCTGGCACTCCTAAAACGGCCTTGTATGTCGGGACAAGATTATTATATACAAAAATCTATGGCTGAAGGCCAATATTGCTGAAGGGAAGGATTTACATAAAACTCTGGAACTTAGTTTAAATGGACTATATTTACAGTTAAATTACGTGAGCAGCAATTCACACCTTAAGGGTGGGGAGGACTTGAGTAGGTCGCGAAATAAATGAAGGTGGTTGATTGCAAGTCCACCGGAACACATGCTAGGCAATGACCCAGACACAGAGAAATGATTTGCGCAGAGCGGATTATTTAAATAAGAACGTTGTACCCAAGGGTTCGACATTTGTCTGCAAAGAGATTGCATTCTAGCATCAGTACTAAGGCAATGGACACGTGAGAAAGGTTACACAATACTTTCTCTTAGTATTTCATATCAAAGCTCACCAACAGGGGGCATAGAATGACTGGGAGCTTACACAGAAAGGAATACTGCGTTCCTTGATTAACTATCGGATGTTTAAATATCACTACGAGCATCACAAGGGAAATTAATTACAGCATTGAACCAAAATTGGGGAATGAGAAGCTGAGCCAAGAAGGGGGAAGGGGGTGAGTCACTTTGGAAAGAATGAAACGAAATACAGACTGAAGCAAAAACGATTTCCGGCTGCGTCCAAAATTACTCTCCACAGTACCTGGAAATCCGTGGTTTTGTTGTCTTCTCATTTGCTGATCGATCTGTTCTTATAATGTAAGTTTTGTAATGCAATTATAATTTTGGTAATACAATTAACTCCCCTCAGAACCTGTATATCATGTTGTAAAATATGTATTTTTGTGCTCAGATTCCCGCATTTAAAGATAACATGTTTAAGTAGTGTAACTTTTAATTTTGAAACGTATGTAAGACAGAGAGAAAGAGTAAGAGCTTATAAGCCTCTAGAGAAGGTTAAGAATAACATTAGGCAGCTAATTTTTTTATCATTCCAAGCGGTCCCATGACGAACACAAGGGACCTATTCATCGACATACACAAATGTGGCCAAGCAACCCCATACTCGATATTCCTATAGAGATGACGTAATATGTTTTCATCTCGACCTTGTTTGTTCACCCAGGGGGCCCCATTTCACCCTGGTGTGCCCTTTTTTCACACCCATAGGACGTGGCATTTCGATTCCAATACCTAGTTGCGAGCATTAGGGAGAGCATCTCTCTCTCTCTCTCTCTCTCGCTCACTCACTCGTGAGACTGTTTCATTACTGTAACGTAACTCACGTTTATATATGAATTGGTCACTCAATATTGCTAGCTAATTTTCTTAGTAATGTATGTGTTGTTTGTGGAATCTGAGCATAGTGTTATTATTTTTGTGAAGGCGCCCAAGAAAAGCGTGAAATATTGTTGAAAATTGTAACAGGCCTTTTCTTTTTGAGTGAGAAGTTGCAACGGATTGCAGGTATTTAAAAAATTTGTTTTGAAGTGCACTTCGAGGTTTTAGTTTTAGTGTTTGGATTAATTTATTATTTTTATGCATTTCTCTTTTACTTTGTTCTTTTGACATGTCCATTTTATATGCTTAATGTTTGTACTGTTAATGCTTTAATTGTTTTCATATTATGCATTATGTTTTTTGCATTTTCTTTATTGTGTTTAATTAGTTTGAATAATTTTCTTTATTGTGTAATTGTTTGAATCTTACACTTATGAATTAATTTGTATTTAATTAAATTCCATTTCAAATTTAATTAGTGCTTTATAATTTAATTTAATTAATTTTCTTGATAAACATTGATCTAATTTTGTTTAATAATTAATTCAAGAATTAATTAAACGTTTGTTTTCAAGTAATATCAATTTCCCTGAGATTGTGAATTTCACTTATAAATTATGAATTTAGAAATAAATTTTTGTATTCAAAATTTTTGGGAGAGTTTTATTTACTACCAGTATAGTAATATTTAATATAATATTTTATTTTGGTTAGGTAGAAATATAGAGTGGTAATTGTGCTGTTTCCCTCAAATGAATCAGAACCAGGGAAATACTTATATTTGAAATTAGTGAAGGAGTGATGCCCTTTAATTAAGATTACCTCACATCTATTTCAATGAACTTAGACTGATTGTTTTCTTGATGGTTAAGTTCTATAAGGGATCACTGTCACCTTTAGAGTATTGAGTCGTTTAATATTTGTGATGAAGGTTCAGGTGTCTGGCTGTAGTGAGGTAAGCAATAACCAAGTACTTGATCAAACTGTGCCCCTAGTACAAAAGATGTCCCAGACCCAGGAATAAAAGGGTCTCTTGCGCTAACAAGTACAAATGGTAAGTGTAGTAACCAGATACTTGGCAATTTGGGTTAACAAATATCAATGGTGTCCAGACCTAGATACTTCGTCACACTGTGCACAATGGATATTAAAGGAACACGTGTGGGATCCCCAGAGGATACAGGGGAGCAAAAGGGGGTAAGTGGTGTTCTGCAGGTGAGAGGCGTCTAGGACTTCTGATCTCTGAGGAACTTCTGAGAGGGAACTGCAGTTGCCTCCTCCTATTAAATTCTCTGGCATCGAGAGGCTCCATCCTCTTACAGGATACCTGTGGAGATTAATTCCAGGCAGCCAATAGGAATAGAGGAGATGGTTTAGAGAATGGTGGCCTTCTGTTCAGAGGGGTAACTCGAGAATATGAACTAATCTTTAGAAAAGGGTATTATTTTACTTGGTTCTGGCTTAAAATCCTGAACAATATCTCTGGGACTGAATAAGCCAATCTAATACGACTCTGGGGAGAGGTGACAATACAGTACAAGACAAAATAGAAGTGGGACTAAGCCACTGTCAAGAAAATAAGCATATGAAACAGTATGTCAGTTACAAGGCGCATCTAATATGACCCAGCAACGACACAGAGCAGCGGATGCTCGCGTAGCAGAAGAAAGGCGGGGATGTGAGTGACCCCTGCTATGAATTAAGAGGGAATTTCAATTGAACAGCAATATTTTTCCAAAAGGCTCCGCTGAAAGATGTAGAAAGTTTTTCCGCAGACAACTCGATTGACAAGAAAGTTTTATTGAAAGCAATAATTTATGAATACTACATTCATATAGAAAAATTACTTGAATAAATTTCCTTTCATTTAATAAAGTTCATCGCTGAGTAAAAGTGCTTCTAACTAAAGTTTCAGTAACTAAAAAATGTAGGAAGTTTTCCTTTAAATAGTAGACATCAAAAGAACATGATTACTCCGCGTCTTCTAACGGGCCGGAAAACAGACTTCGAAATGAAATGTCGACCCCTCCACTTCAACGATGAACTTCATAGCCGAGAGACCACCCACACCTACGATGAGCTCGACATTTATCAGCTGACTTAGTCATATATAATAGACATGATGATAATGACCAACACGAATACTTCATTCCTAATAGAGATTTCAAGTCAGCAACTGGTTTAGTCGTCAACGACTGAGAAATTAATTTGCATTAAGCAGTAGAAAAACATGTCCGCTCATGACGTTCCAATGATTCACATTCATTGACACTTCAGCAATTCACTGATCATCACCGATCTCATTCATGAATTAGGTTCAGGAAGACTAGAGAACGTGTTTATCGATTCATGTAAGATTGAACCTTAGTTCCTGCTGCCTGAAGGTGAATTAAATTTTCGTGGTTTTAAAAAACTAAAGTGGATCATTCCAAAATGCACAGAGATCTGGAACCTTAAATCTTGGCGGTTGAAGAACAGCGACGGCAGCAACAACAACAACAAACGAATGGATTCGCCTACCACGTCTCTGTCAGGCCATTTTCCATTTACGCAACTTCTCTCTCTCAGTCTCTCACTCTCTCAGCCATTGCTTAGGTTGGGGTGGAATGTGCGCCCCATTGTGCAAAGTGCGAGCGAACGGAAGAGAGAGAGAGAGAGAGAGAGAGAGAGAGAGAGAGAGAGAGAGAGAAGTGGGGTTTGAGGGTGGGGGGTGGTGGAGGGGGGGGAGGGGTTGGGGAGGAGGGGGAGGGGGGTGCCAGTGTGACAGATAACGGCGCCTCTCAGGATATTTCTTATGTTCAAGTATTTCTTTGGATCTACGAAAATCCGGGTCGACCTAAACTCTTGGTTTTCCTTTTTGTGCGTTTTTATTTATTTTATTTTTATTTAACTTTCTGGATATGTCTTGATTTCTTAAACATTTAAATGATATAAGAAATTAGGAATAAAAGCGAAGAAATAAATGGAAAAACAGTTTTTGTAAACATTAGTAAGGAATAAAGAAGGCTTATCCATCAGTCGAACGAATTGTGTCGACATAATATCATGATGAAGGAAGCAGACCTGAAAATGAACTGCAGAGGACAAGAGAGAAGAAGACGCTTCCATTTCATCAAGTACCTAATTATTGTTCTTTCCGTTGGTTCATAAATAAACTAACGACTTCCAAAAGCTACTTTGCCTTTCAATCCGTCTGAAAGCAATTCTCAACGTCTAGAGTCCCTGAGGCTGAGTGATTGATTGGTTTTTCTACTCTGGCACTCACAAGAAAGTCAGTGAGGATGGATCAAGTCACTTTCAGACAGATCGGCTTCATCATCTTTCTCATTGCTGAATAAGCAACGACTCCCTCTCTCTCTCTCTTTCTGCGAGCTGTTGAAGATGATGATGGGTCAGAAGGTCTCTCTCATCACAAGTGCTGTGGAGGGATGGACATCAACCCCGAACTGAGAGAGAGAGAGAGAGAGAGAGAGAGAGAGAGAGAGAGAGAGAGAGAGAGGGCGTAAGTTTGATTTCATACTCACGCTTATTTTTGTTTATCCCTGTCCTCTCACACGGTGCCTTATTCTTTGAAAAATAAATAGACAAACTAGATCAAAGGAAAGAAGAGCTTACAAAGCCCACCACCGCCATTACAGTGAGACAACCAACCAACCATCTCCGTGACAGACCCCAAACTGCAACTGCCTGATATGAGGCAGTATATTATATATAGTACGTTCGTGAGTCTCTCTCTTTCATTTCATTCGGATACCAAAACCGCGAGCCTTGCACAAGTGCCTTATCCTGTTGCAAGACCTGCTTCACATGACAAGCAAGTTACTCAGTACATTTTCGATATCGCCATAATTATTGTTATCACAGTCTTGGAAAAACAGTTTGACCCAACCGGCTCATTCACGCTTAAGATATACGTAGGTACACTCATGTTGACACAGTTATAATTCTGAGTGTAAATTACACACTCACATGCTCTTTATACACTCAGAATTGTGTGTGTATGTATACATACATACACACATATATATGCATATGTACACATGTCTATATACATATATTTACATGTATGTATGTATGTACGTATACCGCATATCTAAATGAAGGCAATCTTCTTATAAAACTTCTAACATCCTTGACAAACAACGCTTCGTTTACCCTGAGCTCTGAACACTTTTATGTCAGACAAAAAGTGCAGAAGTGCCTCGAGAGGACCAGCTGAAATATTTCTGTTCTTGAGTCAGTGAACGCAAATACAAGGGAGCCAGAAATAAGGCTGAGAAGAAAGGGCTGTCTGTCTGTCCTTTGAATGACTGACTGGGCTGCACTGGGAGGCTGCACTCTCTCTCTCTCTCTCTCTCTCTCTCTCTCTCACACACAAGCCATGTTGTCTCTCAAGCACTTGCTGTTTTTTCTGATAGCCTTCCTTCCTTTAAAAGCATATGACCCTGTGGTATATGAAAAAGTCAAATGCTACGCACTTATTAAACAGATTTACTCTCTCTCTCTCTCTCTCTCTCTCTCTCTCTCTCTCTCTCTCTCTCTCTTCTCTCTATATATATATATATATATATATATAATAGATATATATATATATATATATATATATATATATATATATGTGTGTGTGTGTGTGTGTGTGTATAAGTATATATATATATATATATATATATATATATATATATATATATATGTATATATATATATAGATATATATATGTATATATATATATATATTATATATATATAAATATCTATATATAGTATATGTAATTGCAATAGCCACAATGCCCTCTTAACTTCTCAAGTACTCACTCATGCTGGAATATAGGTATTCAGATTCTCTGGGAAAGCTCATGATGCATGGACACATATTATATATACATATACTTGCATGTATATAACGTATGGTTTTCTATGCTTAACCTAACGTGGCCCACCACAGAGCCAGTGTTCGTGGAGAGGAGCGAAGTGGGATTTTCGGAGGACGCATAATAATCCGTGGCATGTGTGGGCAAACTAACCGACCATTATGCAATCAACTGACAAAGTTAATTAAAGGACAGCGTATTGGATAATTGGACGGTAGGGAGAAATGTCAAGAGGACGTGCAAGAACGGGAAGAAGCTGTATATTCGTGTCAAAAGAGGCAAAAAAAAAAAAAAAAAGAAAAGATTAGAGACAAGCGGGATAAGAACAATTTAAATGCATGTTTGATGGGGAGACTTCTACAGAATCGGACAGAAGTGAACATTCAAACAAGCGAGCGAATTGCTGGGGAGGAAAATAGCAATAGATGGCGTCAGACGAAATATTGAACATGAGCGAAAAAAAAGAAAGAAAGAAAGAAAAAGAAAAGAAAGAAGACTCAAGTCCCGTCTTGTCGTGTTCGTCTCTGAGGACATGGAACAGCGACAAACAGCCTCGCTCTGTCACCGGGCAACGGCAGCAACAACCGACTCCTTTGTGCTCTGAGAGAAAAATCTGATTTTGCATTCCATCTGAATAGCAGCAGCATCACTGCTCCTTGTGCAGTTTTGGGGTAAAGCTAATTGTCCTCATTGAGCATCACAACAGCTATCACATAGCAGTCGTGGATATCGTAGCATTCATCGTGTACGTAGATTCCCTCATGGATGTCAGAGCAACGAACACAGCGCTCATTTATACAACGTAGCATGCATCGCATCATCTAACCGTCGTGTATACGACATTCATGATAACCATCGGGTTCATAACATATCCTTAAAATAGCATTTGTGTATAGAACTTATCATCAAGACTACGTGGTATTCATTTCAGCCTTCATACTAACTTGGTGGATGTCGCGGAAACATTTCTCACGGACACCAACGCGCTGGTTAGGGAGCATCAGACGAAAGACGCGGCAGATCGTCGAGGACATTGCCGTTCAACCGGAAGTTTTCAGTTTCCCTGCTCCCTCCCTCCCTCCCTTCTGCGCAGTGATCAAGGCTTCTTTCTCATGCGGCGGAACTGCCTTTACTCTCCTACTCGACTCTTATTTCTTTCATATATTATTATCGTGCCATTTCTCCTATCGCTTCCGCATGTCTGTTCCCTAACCGTACGTGTGACGTAAAGGAGAACAGTCATATACGTACATATTTATAAATTTGTTATAAATAATCATATGGATATACATTTTATGTATAAGTGATGGTTTATCACTCGTTTGACACATCATATTTTGACACAGATATATATCACATTAATAACGAATTCATTTCTCCTTGAAAATAATTTACAAGCAAATGTTATTGTATCTGGCTGAGTTCATGACGCCACTACCACCCACACTCCAGCCCAAAAAGCTACGCTATCTTCCATTCCTGGTCAGGCCGGGATGGATCATTTGCCATGTACTGTTAAACTCGACTTGAAATACGATGAGCATCACTCATCAAGAAAATAAGTGACATAACTTTACAAGATATTAAGGGTGACCATTTTAATTAAACTTCAGAAATCTTCACAACCGTATAGTATTTCTACGCAATGATGAAATAACATCTGTTCTTTCCAGAGATTTACTCTGCCATACTTTACAACAGAGGGTCTACTACAAATAGAGGACTTCTAAAGGGTTCACGATAGCCCACTTGTTGATTGTCAGTAAGTGTTAGTACACACACACACACACATACACGCGCACACACAAACACACATATGTCAGACATGTCAACCCTACATGAAACTTTTGCTGAAGATTATAAGAAAAATGCTGGAGATTTAAAAAAAAATGCCGAAGATTCATAAATCCAAGGCAGAATGTCATTATTTTAATAAAATTTATCCAATAATTCTCAATATATTGCATTTTATCTTTCTACTAAGAACATAGATGCATAATTTCATGAATAAACACACCAAAATTAAAGAAACATGCTTATTTACGTCCATACGACAAAATGGCTGTGTTTATAGCCTGTTGTCCATATTATTGCATGGATTTTATGGACAGAATATGATAGTGATATAATTTTTGAACATTAGAGTATATACATATGTTGCTGACTTAGCTTTCACAAGAAATTCACTGCTTGGTTTATACTCATAATAACCCTGATGGGCGAACTCATTCGTTTTACAGGCAATAAGTGATTCTAGTGTCCCTTCATATTATGACTGGCTCTCTGAGAGGTGAAGTTCTTATCCACAACACTGAACACCCTTTCTTCATCAGCGATACTGTGAACTAAGGTCAGAACTAGCTTGGCACCCTTACTGAGGAAATAATTATATTTACTGAGAAATAAGTATTAGTTACAATTACGAACTTAAAAACAAATAAAGTGCGGAAGATTTTATCTAAATGCGGGAGAATCGGGCGCCAATGCGGAATGCGGGAGGTATTTTCGAAATATGGGAAACTCCCACAAAATGCGTACTAACACACTCAGGTTCCTAGACAAAAAATGAACTGTGGAGCAGCAGAACATGAGCATAACTGCATCTGACCATACATAACAGTGCTGTCTTGTATAAGCGGAGAATAATTTTTTAAGGACAGATGACTGAAGACCATGGTACTATTCAGTAAGGATCTCCAAGTAACTTTAATTAAAGTTCAAGTGGCCTCTTCTTTCACTGTCACTTTGATATCCACGTAGTAGAAACTATTATCAAAGATTGAAACTTCAGGATATAATCTATGTTAACAAATCAACAATAAATAGCATTGCATGCTTTTGCCTGTAATGAGATGCAGCAGCCTAAGACTAGCAATTTAGGATGATCAGTTGGTGGCAGCAGTTATCCGTCGGTGCAGAGAAAAGCTTTGTCTCATAGCAGCTTGTCAACTTTATTCTCAATCTCTCTCGACGAGTTTCGACGTTCGGTGAGTGTGAGCGAGTAAAGGACTGGCACTCCTTGCTCAGCACAGGCAACCTTTCCTGGTATGACTATGACTTAACTTCACTGAAGTGATCAACTGCTCGTGGCTCTTGCTTGCAATCATGAATGGTGATGTCCTATTGACTTGCATGAATGGCCTGCCATGCCATGAGGTCACCAGGTTTGATCACCAACAAGGAAGAGGTTTCCTTCCCAGTCTTATGAGGTGGCTGATATTCTACATTGAGCCATCACTAGTCATTACTGGGCAACGTTGTCAACTGTTCGGTCCTGATCGTTACAAAATCCCCTCGTGCTCCATCTCTGCCGTTACAGGACGAAGGTAACCTCACCTGTTCTGATTTGTAAAACACAAACACACACACACACACACACACACACACACACACACACAGAGCTAAGAAGACTGTTGTAATCGTTAACTTCCTATATCTTTTATTTTTAGTTTCAGATCACTTCATCCGTAATAATAATAATAATAATAATAATAATAATAATAATAATAATAATAATAAGACGAGTGGCTAAAGAGTGCATGGGAAGAAGGATAATAGTAATAGTATACGAAGACCCAGAAATATACAGAGACAGGAGAATGATAAACAGAACAGAGGACTGGCACAACAAACCAATGCACGGACAATACATGAGACAGACTAAAGAACTAGCCAGCGATGACACATGGCAATGGCTACAGAGGGGAGAGCTAAAGAAGGAAACTGAAGGAATGATAACAGCGGCACAAGATCAGGCCCTAAGAACCAGATATGTTCAAAGAACGATAGATGGAAATAACATCTCTCCCATATGTAGGAAGTGCAATACGAAAAATGAAACCATAAACCACATAGCAAGCGAATGCCCGTCACTTGCACAGAACCAGTACAAAAAGAGGCATGATTCAGTGGCAAAAGCCCTCCACTGGAGCCTGTGCAAGAAACATCAGCTACCTTGCAGTAATAAGTGGTACGAGCACCAACCTGAGGGAGTGATAGAAAACGATCAGGCAAAGATCCTCTGGGACTATGGTATCAGGACGGATAGGGTGATACGTGCAAACAGACCAGACGTGACGTTGATTGACAAAGTCAAGAAGAAAGTATCACTCATTGATGTCGCAATACCATGGGACACCAGAGTGAAGAGAAAGAGAGGAAAAAATGGATAAGTATCAAGATCTGAAAAATAGAAATAAGAAGGATATGGGATATGCCAGTGGAAATCGTACCCATAATCATAGGAGCACTAGGCACGATCCCAAGATCCCTGAAAAGGAATCTAGAAAAACTAGAGGCTAAAGTAGCTCCGGGCCTCATGCAGAAGAGTGTGATCCTAGAAACGGCACACATAGTAAGAAAAGTGATGGACTCCTAAGGAGGCAGGATGCAACCCGGAACCCCACACTATAAATACCACCCAGTCGAATTGGAGGACTGTGATAGAGCAAAAAAAAAAAAAAAAAAAAAAAGAAAAAAAATACTACTACTACTACTACTACTACTACTACTAATAATAATAATAATAATAATAATTATATATATGTATGTGTGTGTAACATTTTGGGTATAAAGGACCTCAAAGAATTGGTCAAAGGTGAGACTGAGTGTCGAGAAAGCTGTAAGGAAAGACAACCAAAGGCGGAGTTCAGAAAACGCCAAAGACGTCGTGTTAGGAAAGCGGTAATCCAGTCCAAAGAAATAGCTGAACTATCTTATATCTTAGAGGACATTGCACAACGAATGCCTAGACCTAGGGAACGAGTCAAATACAATTCATAAACAACGGGAGAATTTCAACTAGAATATTACTGTGTCATCATCTCCACTTTCAAAATCTGTTTGACTTATCAAAGGAAATTTTTAATGAAAGCATTCTTATGAGTGGCAAAACGAAATTTAAAAATGCTAAATCTACAACAAAGAAGGCAAAGCCTTTTGATAAGGCGGAAATTGTAATCCAGACTTCTTCTTCTTCTTCTTTAGCATCCCCTGTAAGGGTTTACATCAGCGGCTTCCGGCAAGAAGTGGTTCCCGTCGCAGTTGCAGAGGCAGCAGCAGTTGAAGGATAGGTACCCACTGCTGGTCGCGACGACATCCGGTGACATCAGTCAAGTCTGCAAAGATATTCTCGTGAATCATATTCCCACCCCATTTCCTAAGTTAATGTCTCGGTTCTTTCATGAGGAAGTGTTCAGGGCAATTATCGCAAGTTGACTTATAAAAATAACAATTCCAAGTTAGGTTTTATAATTATATCACATGAATGCGAAATACAAAATACAAATATACGTACACCTCTCTCTCTTCCTCTTTCTCTCTCTATTTTTAGACGATAAATGGCCCAACTTGATCTCCCCTCGACTCCGGATACAGGGAGCCATATGCTTACGTGCTCTTGGCATATTTCTAAAGATAAGAGGAAGGAAATGTGAGCGTTGGGGTGCGGGACATTCAGCGCTGTCAGGTGTGGGTGTGTGGAAGAGAAAGGAAGAGGAAGGTGTGTGAAAAATGGGTCTGGCTGTTCACAGTAGGTCGAGGCATAAAATAGTGGCCCTGAGTGGAAGAGGCCCTCACTTCAGCCTTAAAATGCACACTACTCGCATGTGGTAGTATACCCACTTTGGGTAGCTCTTTCATACACACATATATACCCACATATATGTGTATATATATATATATATATATATATATATATATATATATATATATAAGTATAAATAGATGTATATATATTATATATGCATATTTATCTATGTATCTATATTTATAAATATAAATGTATA